>NC_052325.1:47324921-47624921 GCF_016432855.1 Salvelinus namaycush
CTCCTTGCCTTGTCTGTGAGTTTGTGGGTGGCCCTCTCTTGGCAGTTTTGCTGTGGTGCCATTTTCTTTCCATTTTTAAAAATAATGGATTTAATGGTGCTCCTTGGGATGTTCAAAGTTTCAGATATTTTTTCATAACCCAACCCTGATCTGTACTTCTCCACAACTTTGACCCTGACCTGTTTGGAGAGCTCCTTGGTCTTCATGGTGCCGCTTGCTTGGTGGTGCCCCTCGCTTAGTGATGTTGCAGACTCTGGGGCCTTTCAGAACGTATATATACTGAGATCATGTGACAGATCATGTGACACTTAAATTGCACACAGGTGGACTTATCTGGTTATGTGACTTCTGAAGGTAGTCTGATTGGTTGCACCAGATCTTATTTAGGGGCTTCATAGCAAAGGGGGTGAATACATATGCACGCACCGCCTTTCCATTGAATTTTTTTTTTTTTAAGAATACATTTTTCACTTCAGCAATTTGGACTATTTTGTGTATGTCAATTGCATGAAATCCAAAAATAAAAATCGATTTAAATTACAGCTTGTAATGCAACAAAATAGGAAAAACACCAAGGGTGATGATTACTTTTGCAAGGCACTGTAAACTATTATAAACCGGGTAGTTTGGATACTGATTGGCTAAAACATCATTTAGCCGTGTGTATGTGAGACCGTATACCACGACCATGACGTTTAGCCTTTTCACCTTTATATCGTTGCACCTTTTCACCTCGATAAAATGGCTACATCAACAATAGTTTGACATGCCGATGTACAAAATAATTGTTTTCGATTAACTTAAGAGAAACCGAAATGAAAAGAAAATCGTGAAACAAACAGTGGGCACATACCTGCTTCACTGACTGGTGGGTAGAAAAAGGGATACACTGTGAGTTTGGGAATACAACCAAAACGGAGCTGAATGTCATTCTACAGGACCTGTATGGTTCGGTGAGAAACATGAATGCCGAAGAATATGGGATTATCAGCTACGCTGGACTCAGGGCTGGTTTGAACTGACGTATCAACAACCCCACTCTGTTTGGCGTTGGATTATACAGAAGGACACCGAATTCACAATGAGCAACAATGTGTCTGTCATCGTAATTCAAAAGTTGAGGGGAGAGGGGCATGATTAAGCTGCCCACCAGTGAACGGCACATTGTATGTAACCGTTAGCTAGCTAAATCATTTGAATGTACACTGACAATATAACCGGTAGCTACAGTTTTGGAAACAATTTGGAAAGTCAGTTAGGACATCTACTTTGTGCATGACACAAGTAATTTTTCCAACAATTGTTTACAGACAGATTATTTCACTTATAATTCACGGTTTCACAATTCCAGTGGGTCAGAAGTTTACATACACTAAGTTGACAGTGCCTTTAAACAGCTTGGAAAATTCCTGAAAATGATGTCATGGCTTTAGAAGCTTCTGATAGGCTAATTGAGTCAATTGGAGGTGTACCTGTGGATGTATTTCAAGGCCTAACTTCAAACTCAGTGCCTCTTTGCTTGACATCATGGGGGGGAAAAAAAAGTCAGCCAAGACCTCAGACGAAATATTGTAGACCTCCACAAGTCTGGTTCATCCTTGGGAGCAAATTCCAAACACCTGAAGGTACCACGTTCATCTGTACAAACAATAGTACGCAAGTATAAACACCATGGGACCACGCAGCCGTCATACCGCTCAGGAAGGAGACGCATTCTGTCTCCTAGAGATTAACGTACTTTGATGCGAAAAGTGCAAATCAATCCCAGAACAAAGGACCTTGTGAAGATGCTGGAGGAAACCGGTACAAAAGTATCTATATCCACAGTAAAACGAGTCTAATATCAACATAACCTGAAAGGCTGCTAAGCAAGGAAGAAGCCACTGCTCCAAAACCACCGTAAAAAAGCCAGACTACGGTTTGCAGCTGGACATGAGGACAAATGTTGTACTTTTTGGAGAAATGTCCTCTGGTCTGATGAAACAAAAATAGAACTGTTTGGCCATATTGACCATCGTTACGTTAGGAGGAAAAAGGGGGATGCTTGTAAGCCAAGGAACACCATCCCAACCGTGAAGCACGGGGGTGGCAGCATCATGTTGTGGGCGTGCTTTGCTGCAGGAGCGACTAGTGCACTTCACAAAATAGATGGCATCATGAGGGAGGAAAATTATGCGGATATATTGAAGCAACATCTCAAGTAATTTCCAACCTACTTTTTTTGTGCATGTAGCGCTCTTTGCTCTTTGGTTTAGAGTTTGACCTCACTGATTTCTTATGGACCTCGACTGCTAAAAGATCACTGAGTTGTTGATCTACTCCTTAGGCAGAGATCTAGGATCATCTTAACATCCCCAAACTTTAACCTTCAGTGTGGAAATATACCAAAATGACTAAAGATCAGTGTCCAGGGGTGGAATATTCAGACATGACTGTGAGACTAAAAGGTGCAACATTCCAGCCTGGAAGGTGTCATCTGTTGGCTAATTACATTCACTTTGTCTAAATTTTGATTTAATGAAGTGAATTAATGAGACCGGATTTAATTCAGAGACGGTTCCAATAGTGGATGATTAGTCAAGCGACCAGTTTGCAACGTTTGACATTCTGCTTTGTTTCTTGATTCTGTTTGTTTTCTCCCTTCACTTTTCGTGATTTAATTATTAACTTCAAAATTCACTGTCTAGTGGCATTTTTCAGTAATTATATGAATATGCAGGTCAGACTTTTGGTAATTAAATTCCCAGTGTTTATCTGGAAGGTAATATTGAGCGATATGTTTCATATTCCTGTCCAATTACAATGCTTTAAAGGCCCAGTCCAGTCAAAAACGTGATTTTCATTATATCCACACTGAGGTTGGAATAATACTGTGAAATTGTCAAAAATTTAAATAATGCCCTTAGTGTAAGAGCTGTTTAAAAAGACCGCCTGAAATTTCTGCCTGTATGGGTGGGATGGAGTTCAAGGACTAATGCAGCCATTTTATCTCAATATCAAATCATTTCTGGGTAACAATTAAGCACGTTACTGTGATTGTTCAGCTAAAATGGTCAAAAATAAACAAAAATAGCTTCTTTGCAAAGAGCAACTTCTCAAGCAAGAATTTTGTTAGGACGTCTGGCACTTGTCTGAGTGGGCAGGGGGGAAAAGTGAACACTAGCTCTTATTGGCAGAGAGGTTGGAACTCTTAAGTAGGATCTCCATAGAAGGTAAAACAATATCAATTAAAAATATAATTACTACACACACTATTTAGTTTGGGTTGCATAAACACACATGCTGAAAAGATAGACAAGGGGTACAAATACGATGAAACTAAATCTTAGAGCCGGAATGATCTAAATCAAAGCCAAGTCATAACACGCTACACATACAAGACGAAATGCCGGCCTGAATGCATTATTGTAGTTCCCTTAGTTCAAGTGCACCGATATTGAACTCTTTAGACCTGGCCTTTAATTTGTGCACGGCATTGACCTGATGCTGTGCAGGGATATTCATTAAATCCCTTTTAGTCAATTCATTTAATTATGCCGGTCGTCGCAGGGTGCCTCCTGCGAACACCTTCTGAATGTTGGTCCCTCAATCTGCATGTATAAACAATGTCTGCTGTGGGGATGAGCCTACGTTGCTCCTCCTGTGCTCTCCATCTACTATCTTCCCATCTCCATCAGTTCACTTACTGATACTGTAAGTGAGGTAGTTTGTGTCCGCTAACAATGTTTGTGTGAGTGGCTTTTGTCACGTCGGTTGATCCATGTGGGAGGGATTGGTTGGAGGGCTCTACTCATAATTAGCAGGAAGTAGCTGTCAGTTGGGGGAGATGCCCCCACCTCAATATTTTCAGGATAATAAAATGCACTATCACATGCTTGTCACTATGTGAGTGAGGCTGTAAGTGTGATTCACCCTGCAAGGTAAATGATTAAGCTCACAAATGCACACCAACTACTGACACCTGCATTCACACCTACATCCCATAGAGGATTTTTTGTTCTGTTATCTCTTGTAATAGGTGTATATACTACACTGCTCAAAAAAATAAAGGGAACACTTAAACAACACAATGTAACTCCAAGTCAATCACACTTCTGTGAAATCAAACTGTACACTTAGGAAGCAACACTGATTGACAATAAATTTCACATGCTGTTGTGCAAATGGAATAGACAACAGGTAGAAATTATAGGCAATTAGCAAGACACCCCCAATAAAGGAGTGGTTCTGCAGGTGGTGACCACAGACCACTTCTCAGTTCCTATGCTTCCTGGCTGATGTTTTGGTCACTTTTGAATGCTGGCGGTGCTTTCACTCTAGTGGTAGCATGAGACAGAGTCTACAACCCACACAAGTGGCTCAGGTAGTGCAGCTCATCCAGGATGGCACATCAATGCGAGCTGTGGCAAGAAGGTTTGCTGTGTCTGTGAGCGTAGTGTCCAGAGCATGGAGGCACTACCAGGAGACAGGCCAGTACATCAGGAGACGTGGAGGAGGCCGTAGGAGGGCAACAACCCAGCAGCAGGACCACTACCTCTGCCTTTGTGCAAGGAGGAGCACTGCCAGAGCCCTGCAAAATGACCTCCAGCAGGCCACAAATGTGCATGTGTCTGCTCAAACGGTCAGAAACAGACTCCATGAGGGTGGTATGAGGGCCCGACGTCCACAGGTGGGGGTTGTGCTTACAGCCCAACACCGTGCAGGACGTTTGGCATTTGCCAGAGAACACCAAGATTGGCAAATTCGCCACTGGCGCCCTGTGCTCTTCACAGATGAAAGCAGGTTCACACTGAGCACATGTGACAGACGTGACAGTCTGGAGACGCCGTGGAGAACGTTCTGCTGCCTGCAACATCCTCCAGCATGACCGGTTTGGCGGTGGGTCAGTCATGGTGTGGGGTGGCATTTCTTTGGGGGGCCGCACAGCCCTCCATGGGCTCGCCAGAGGTAGCCTGACTGCCATTAGGTACCGAGATGAGATCCTCAGACCCCTTGTGAGACCATATGCTGGTGCGGTTGGCCCTGGGTTCCTCTTAATGCAAGACAATGCTAGACCTCATGTGGCTGGAGTGTGTCAGCAGTTCCTGCAAGAGGAAGGCATTGATGCTATGGACTGGCCCGCCCGTTCCCCAAACCTGAATCCAATTGAGCACATCTGGGACATCATGTCTCGCTCCATCCACCAACGCCACGTTGCACCAGAGACTGTCCAGGAGTTGGCGGATGCTTTAGTCCAGGTCTGGGAGGAGATCCCTCAGGAGACCATCCGCCACCTCATCAGGAGCATGCCCAGGCGTTGTAGGGAGGTCATACAGGCACGTGGAGGCCACACACACTACTGAGCCTCATTTTGACTTGTTTTAAGGACATTACATCAAAGTTGGATCAGCCTGTAGTGTGGTTTTCCACTTTAATTTTGAGTGTGACTCCAAATCCAGACCTCCATGGGTTGATAAATTTGATTTCCATTGATAATTTTGGTGTGATTTTGTTGTCAGCACATTCAACTATGTAAAGAAAAAAGTATTTAATAAGAATAGTTCATTCATTCAGATCTAGGATGTGTTATTTTAGTGTTCCCTTTATTTTTTTGAGCAGTGTATATATACACTACCGTTCAATAGTTTGGAGTCACTTAGAAAAGTCCTTGTTTTTGAAAGAAAAGCACATTTTCTGTCCATTAAAATAACTTCAACGTGATCAGAAATACAGTGTAGACATTGTTAATTTTGTAAATGACTATTGTAGCTGGAAATGGCTGATTTTAAAGGAATATCTACATAGGTGTACGGAGGCACAATATCAGCAAACATCACTCCTGTCACGAATATCACCGAAGGTGGCTCCCCTTCCCGTTCGGGTGGCGCTCGGCGGTCGTCATCACCGGCCTACTAGCTGCCAACGATCCTTTTTCCTTTTTCGTTTGGTTTTGTCTAATTGTTTTCACCTGTTTCTTGTTTGGTTGTTAGGGTGGTGTTATTTAAGTTCGATTAGCCCGCTTGTGTTTGTGCGGGCTTGTTTTCTGTATTGTGAGAGGTGTTCTTGTTTATTGGGTTTTTCGCTGTCCGGTTTGTTACCAAAGTGTACTTAGGTGGAGTGTATTACGCCTATGTTTGGCGTTACCTTTTGTACCTTTTTTGGTTGGACATTAAAGCGTGTTTTTCCCCGTATCCTTTGCTCTCTGCGCCTGACTCCACACCCAGTCACTCTTTGAACGTTACAACTCCTGTGTTCCAATGGCACATTATGTTAGCTAATCCAAGTTTATCATTTTAAAATGCTAATTGATCATTGGAAAACCCTTTTGCAATTATGTTAGCACAGCAGAAAACTGTTTTTCTGATTAAAGAAGCAATGAAACTGGCCTTCGTTAGACTAGTTGAGTATCTGGAACATGAGCATTTGTGGGTTCAATTACAGTCTCAAAATGGCCAGAAACAAAGACCTTTCTTCTGAAACTCGTCAGTCTATTCTTGTTCTGAGAAATTAAGGCTATTCCATGCGAGAAATTGCCAAGAAACTGAAGATCTCGTACAACACAGTACACTACTCCCTTCACAGAACAGTGCAAACTGGCTCTAACCAGAAAAGAAAGAAGAGTGGGAGGCCCCGGTTGTCACGTTCGCTAGAATAAATGTCGGACCAAGGCGCAGCGGATGTTGAGTTCCACATTATTTATTAGAAAGTGAAACTTAGCAAAGACAAAAACAAATAAACAAACTAACAACGAACCGTGACTACAGAGATGCTACGTGCACTAACTCAAAACAATATCCCATAAACACAGGTGGGAAAAACAGCTACTTAAATTTGATCCCCAATTAGAGACAACGATTACCAGCTGCCTCTAATTGGGAATCATATACAATCACCAACATAGAAAAACAAACCTAGAACCCCACATAGAAATAATAAACTAGACTAACCCCCCAGTCACGCCCCGACCTACTCTACCATAGAAAATAAAGACTCTCTATGGTCAGGACGTGACACCGGTGCACAACTGAGCAAGAGGATAAGTACATTAGTTTGAGAAACAGACGCCTCACAAGTCCTCGACTGGCAGCTTCATTAAATAGTACCTGCAAAATACCAGTCTCAACGTCAACAGAGAAGAGGCGACTCCGGGATGCTGGCCTTCTAGGCAGAGGTCCTCTGAGAGTTCCTCAGTCCAGTGTCTGTGTTATATGCATCTCATCTGGTTTGCGGATAGTCCCACACATTTGTTTTTCAACAGGACAATGACCCAACACACCTCCAGGCTGAGTAAGGGCTATTTGACCAAGGAGTGTGATGGAGTGCTGCTTCAGATGACCTGGCCTCCACAATCACCTGACCTCAACCCAATTGAGATGGTTTGGGATGAGTTGGAATGCAGAGTGAAGGAAAAGCAGCCAACAAGTGCTCAGCCTTTGTGGGAACTCTTTCAAGACTGTTGAAAAAGCCTTCTAGGAGTTGCTGGTTGAGAGAATGCCAAGAGTGTGCAACGCTGTCATCAAGGCTAAGGGTGGCTACTTTGAAGAATCTCAAACATAACATATATTTGGATTTGTGTAACACTTTTTGGTTACTACATGACTCCATATGTTATTTCCTAGTTGTGATGTCTTCACTATTATTCTACAATGTAGAAAATAGTACAAATAAAGAAAAACCCTGGAATGAGTAGGTGTCCAAACTGTTGACTGGTACTTTACTTTGTGTATATAGTGTATGTACCCTACACACCTTGGTCAAAAAATATTTGCCTGTTTTATAGACATTCAAAACGCCTTTGATTCCATATGGCATGATGGTATGTTCTTCAAACTCCTTCAAATAGTGTAGGAGGCAAGGACTATCATATTTTTTTGTGATATACAGTATATAATGAAAACAAATGTTTTGTAAAAGTTGACAACAAAATAACATAGTTCTTTAGTCAGGACAGAGGAATAAAATAAGGTTGGTATATTAGTCCAACCTTTCTCAATATGTACATATATACATTAACGGGCTACCATATTACAGTCTACATCCCTGGGACTCACCCTAGAAGATGACTAAATCAAGTTTATTTTATATGCCGACGACTTAATCTTTTCACCAACAAAACAGGGGCTACAACAAAGCCTTTCCTTGCTAAAACAGTATTGAAAGGACTGGACACTAACCATTAATCAGATCAAGTACAGATCTCAGCCTCAGAGAAACAACCCTGAAACACATCACCAATTATGCTTACCTTGTGGCCATAAAGTCTCTAACAGATAAAGCACACAGAGCACATTTTGCAATTAGAAAGACCATGCATTAATTTAACCCATCAATTAGAATTTGCCTTAAATGATAATGGCGCAGGAAGGGATGGCTGCCGTTTTATGGGCTCTTAACCAACCGTGCTATTTTGTTTTTACGTATTTGTTTTTTCGCATTGTTTAACAAATTTTTAACATAATGTTGCTGCTACCGTCTCTTTTGACTGAAAAGAGCTTCTGGACATCAGAACCACGATTACTCAACTTTTAATTGGACGAAGAATTTTTCGTTAGATCGGGGAGCCTTGTGAGGATCTGCCGACGAGTGGCTAATCTGCCTTTGCCATTGGTACTATCGGCCAACGTACAATCGCTGAATAATAAAGTGGACGAACTAAATGCATGTATATCCTACCAACGCGACATTTAAATGTTATATCTTACGTTTCAACGAGTCGTGGCTGAACAATGACATGAATAACATACAGCTGGTGGGTTATACACTGTATCGGCATAGAACAGCAGTCTCTGGTAAGACCAGGGGTGGCAGTCTATGTATATTTGTAAACAGCTGGTGCACGATATCTAAGGAAGTCTCAAGGTTTTGCTCGCCTGAGGTAGAGTATCTCATGATAAACTGTAGACCACACTATCTACCTAGAGAGTTTATCTGTATTTTTTGTAGCTGTCTATATACCACCACAGACCGATGCTGGTAATAAGACCGCACTCAATGAGATGTATACGGCCATAAGCAAACAGGAAAACGCTCATCTAGAGAAGGCGCTCCTAGTGGCCGGAGACTTTAATGCATTGAAACTTTTTAAATCCGTTTTACCTCATTTCTACCAGCATGTTAAATGTGCAACCAGAGGGAAAAAACTCTAGACCACCTTTTACTCCACACACAGAGACACGTACAAAGCTCTCCCTCGACCTCCATTTGATAAATCTGACCACAATTCCATCCTCCTGATTCCTGCTTACAATCAAAAATTAAAGCAGGAAGCACCAGTGACTCGGTCAATAAAAAAAGTTGGCAGATGAAGCAGATGCTACATGACTGTTTTGCTAGCACAGACTGGAATATGTTCTGGGGTTCTTCCGATGGCATTGAGGAGTACACCACATCAGTCACTGGCTTCATCAATAAGTGCATCGATGACGTTGTCCCCACAGTGACTGTATGTACATACCCCAACCAGAAGCCATGGATTTCAGGCAACATCTGCACTGAGCTAAAGGGTACAGCTATCCCTTTCAAGGAGCGGGACTCTGACCTGGAAGCTTAAGAAATCCAGCTACGCCCTCAGACGAACCGTCAATACAGGACAAAGACCGAATTGTACTACACCGGCTCTGATGCTCATTGGATGTGGCAGGGCTTGCAAACTATTAGACTACAAAGGGAAGCACAGCCGAGAGCTGCCCAGTGACACAAGCCTACCAGAAGAGCAAAACTACTTCTATGCTGAAATTTGCGTGAGAGCATCAGTTGTTCCAGACGACTGTGTGATCACGCTTTCCTCAGCCGATGTGAGTAAGACCTTTTTAAACAGGTCAACATTCACAATGCCGCAGGGCCAGACGGATTACCAGGATGTGTACTCCGAGCATGCGCTGACCTACTGGCAAGTGTCTTCACTGATATTTTCAACCTCTCCCTGTAATACCAACATGTTTCAAGCAGACCACCATAGTCCCTGTGCCCAAGAACACCTAAGGTAACCTGACTAAATGACTACCGACCCGTAGCACTCACGTCTGTAGCCATGAAGTGCTTTGAAAGGCTGGTCTTGGCTTACATCAATACCATTATACCAGAAAGACTAGACCCACTCCAATTTGCATACCGCCCCAACAGATCCACAGATGACGCAATCTCTGTTGCACTCCACACTGCCCTTTCACACCTGGACAAAAGGAACACCTATGTGAGAATGCTATTCATTGACTACAGCTTAGTGTTTGACACCATAGTGCCCTTAAAGCTCATCCCTAAGCTAAGGACCCTGGGACTAAACACCTCCCTCTGCAATTGGACCCTGGACTTCCTGACGGGCTGCCCCCAGGTAGTAAAAGTAGGTAACAACATCCGCCATGCTTATCCTCAACATGGGGCCCCTCGGGTGCGTGCTCAGTCCCTTCCTGTACTACCTGTTCGCTCATGACTGCACGACTCCAACACCATCAAGGTTGCTGATGACACAAGTGGCAGGCCTGATCACCGACAACGATGAGACAGCCTATAGGGAGGAGGTCCGAGACCTGACCGTGTGGTGAAAGGACAACAACCTCTCAACGTGATCTAGACAAAGGAGATGATTGTGGACTACAGGAAAACGAGGACTGAGCACGCCCCCAGTCTCATCGATGCTGTAGTGGAGCAGGTTGAGCTTCAAGTTCCGTGGCATCCACATCACCAACAAGCTAACATGGTCCAAGCACACCAAGACAGTCGTGAAGAGGGCACAACAAAACCTATTCCCCCCCAGGAGACTGAAAAGATTTGGCATGGGTCCTCAGATCCTCAAAAGGTTTTACAGCTGCACCGAGAGCATCCTGACGGGTTGTATCACTGCCTGGTATGGCAACTGCTCGGCATCCGACCACAAGGTAGTGCGTCCGGTCCAGTACTTCACTGGGGCCAAGCTCCCTGCCATCTATACCAGGCGGTGTCAGAGCAAGGCCCTGAAAAATTACGCTGCTGCTACTCTGTTATTATCTATGCATAGTCACTTTTTAATAACTCTACCTACATGTACATATTACCTCAATAACCTCTACTGACCGGTGTCCCCGCACATTGACTCTATACCGGTTGGTACTCCCTGTAAATAGCCTCGCTATTGTTCTTTTACTGCTGCTCTTTTATATGTTACTTTAATTTCTTGTTTTTTTTTAGATATTTTTCTTAAAGTTGCATTGTTGGTTAAGGGCTTGTAAGTAAGCATTTCAATGTACGATCTACACCTGTTATATTCGGCCCATGTGACAAATAACATTTGATTTGAAATTATTTGATTATGTCAGTCCTTCTATAAGCCCGAGCTAAATTTTACACCTGGATTTTGTAAAAATATTTGAGGTGTGCACAGAAATGCCCCAAAGGTAGCCTGTAGAGCAGAACTTGGGAGCTCCCCCTAGCACTCCCAATTGCAAAAAGCCAAATTCTGAACTCACTTAACACACTGGGATCCAGAATATTTTCATCACAAGGCTTTCTTATGCAATCACCACAACCCAGAGAGTGACCCTTTAGAGCAACTGGCCCAAAAACACCAGCTAAATTGTCGTTCGACCACAAATAACAAACACATACACTAATTTTTGGCTAAACAAAATTCTATCTAATTCTAAATAGTTATCAAATTAGCACACCTTAATGTCTTCAAACCAAGGAAGACATTAACAATGTACAGACTAGGTAACCATTGTCTGGCAATAGAAAAACATGGAAGGTCACAGAAGAAAGACTATGTAAGCACTATGGGTCAGGTGAAGTCGAGAATGAGCACCATTTCCTATTCCCCTGCTCAAAATATGAGTCATTCAGAAGTATTTACAGTATCTTCAGAAAGCATTCACACTCCTTGACATGTTCCTCATTTTGTTGTTACAAAGTGGGATTCAAATGGATATCATTGTCATTTTTGTCAATGACCTACACAAAATAGTAGAATGTTAAAGAACACATTCTGACATTTGTAAAAAGAAATATGAAAAAATGTAACACTAGTACAGTATATCTTGATTAGATAATTATTCAACCCCCTGAGTCAATATTAGAATCACCTTTACGAGCAATTACAGCTGTTAGTCTTTCTAGGTAAGTCTCTAAGAGCTTTGCACACCTGAATTGTACAATATTTGGAAGTTTATTATTTTTTACATCCTTCCAGTTCTGTCAGATTGGTTGTTGACATTGCTAGACAGCCATTTTCAAGTCGTGCCGTAGATTTTCAAGCAATTTAAGTCAAAACTGTAACTCAAGAGTCTAGCTAGTTACTTTCCTGCTGAAAGGTACATTTGTCTCCCAGTGTCTGTTGGAAAGCAGACTGAACCAGGTTTTCCTCTAGGGTTTTGCCTGTGCTTAGATCTATTCTATTTATTTTTATACAAAAAAAATATCCCTAGTCCTTGCCGATGACAAGCATACCCATAACATGATGGAGCCACCACCATGCATGAAAAAATGAAGATTGGTACTCCGTGTTGTGTTGGATTTACCCCAAACATAACTCTTTGTATTCAGGACATAATGTTAATTACTTTGCCATTTTTTTTTTGCAGTTTTACATTCGTGCCTTACTGCAAACTAGATGCATGCTTTGAAAAATATTTTATTCTGTACAGGCTTCCTTCTTTTCACTCTGTCATTTAGGTTAGTATTGTGGAGTAACTACAATGTTGTTGATCCTTTCTCAGTTTTCCCCTGTCACAGCCATTCAACTCTAACTGTTTAAATGTCACCATTGGCAACTGAGTTAGGAAGGACGCCTTTATCTTTGTCATGACTGGGTGTATTGATACACCATCTAAAGTGTAATTATTTTATTTTTTACCCATCTACCAATAGGTGCCCTTCTTCGCGAGGCATTGGAAAACCTCCCAGGTCTTTGTGGTTGAAAATGGGTTTGAAATGCACTGCTCAACTGAGGGACCTTACAATTATCTGTATGTGTGGGGTATTGAGATGAGGTAGTCATTCAAAAATCCTGTTAAACACTATTTTACACATGCAACTTATTATGACTTAAGCAAAACAAATGATCCTGAACTTATTTAGGCTTGCCATAACAAAGGGGTAATTCTACTTTGACATGGGGAATTGCGTAGGGCAGTGACACAATCTCCATTTAATCTATTTTAAATTTAAATTCAGTCTGTAACACAAAACAAATGTGGGCAAATTGAAGGGGTGTGAATACTTTCTGAAGGCACTGAATCTCCCAAAAATCCGTAACTGCAGGATTTCTTGAACTGCGTGTTGAGAGAATTTAGCATTTTTTTGTTGAGAAAACGTAGACACAGATCTTGCTGCAGATTATGTCCTGGCCTGTCATAATATAAGAGAGATGATAGCTCCCGTCATGTCATTCACATGAGCCCTTGTAGATATAATTTCTTAGCTGTTGCTGTTTGTTTTTCTTTATTGGGGGCTACTTTGACATTCATGGTACATTTGAGGTGCGAAGCAAGAAGTTCACCCAAGCCCTCTCTCAGCTCGTGACTGTGAATTGGAAAGTTTATGTACATATTATGTACAAATGTATTTCGTCCTGATACCTCTACTTCCACTGTTCAATGAGAATACATTTTTAGCTAGCTAGACTGCTATACTTCATTAAAAGTAACACTGACGGTATCACAATGAGACAAAAAGGGTTTTCTACAAATTCATTGCGTCTTTATAAACAACATCATCATTTCAAGCCACTGTGATGTACTTTTGACTAAATCTTCATCAGCGTCATTTGAGAATATGTTAAGTAGAACTGTCAGTCAGCATAGAACTTTCAGCAATGCAGTGACATGGCGTGAAGAGGAACCCATGAATACAGTAGATGTTTCTTTGTATGTCTAGCTGGCTGGATGGCTGGCTGGAGACGGGATAAGAGAGAGGAGTTGCTGCAAGTGGTTTCAAGAGCCAACCATCACACCAGGGAGCTCAGCCACAACCCAGAGAGTGGGAGGGGGGTTGATGAAAGAGGTTGGCAGGTGGAAAGGGATGGCTGTTGGTAAGAGGGATTGGCAGTTGGAGAGGGAGATATACGGAGAAGCATACAGGCAGGCAGGCTGCCTAAATATAAAAGAGGGAGAAAATAAAATGTAGATATCCTCTTATGTAGATGTGGTTGGGTGAGAGGATGGGACTCACTCCTCTACTCACTTGAATCTGACGTCTGAATCTGGACGTAAACAAATGTACTGGGAAAGATGCCAAGGGAGGAAGGACAGCAAAATACAGACCGCAGAACACTGTCTATGTTCTGGTGCTGTCAACAAAAAAAACATTACACTGTAGGCTATACAATGTGCCATTGTGAAAATTAACACACATTGAAAACACAAAGTCACCAGAGCTCTGTTCGTATGCATCTTTCAACAGTAGTCATTATAATAGAGTAGAGTCACCATAGAGTCGTCTGTTCTCCACTGCTTTTTGCATATGGAAAGGTATAGATTATGGGTGGAATTTCAAGGCTGAATTCATTATTTAGCAAAATGGGTGGTGCAACAAAAACACGGCGGGGGGCGAGGCGGCGCATGAGAGAATAGGAAGAGACTTGTGTTAACTGAGATTATGCTCAGTGGCTAATATATAATGCGCAAATTTCACTGTCTCCCGCTTTCATGTAGTGTATGAATACGCAATGTGTTTAACTAGGACTTTCCGCGTGTTAACACGCAGATAAACAAACACGACGCCACATGAATACTCAATCAGTGCTTTTGAGAAAGGTCCTAATGCTAAAGAAAGTAGGAGGTTTTGGGAGTGCTTTGAGTTATTAAACACTTTTTGGCATCCCCCAAGGCTCAGCCTTCTCCCCTTTCTCAATTCAATTCGCATGTACTGTATGTACAGTAGACATTGATCAGAATCTCAATATTATATATCATACTATTTTTCACAAGGCTAGCTTTCATTGTACACAGACAGTTCATGAGATGCATACAGTTTGGAAAAGCAGAATTTGGGTTGTTGGACTGATTTGTCTCTGAATGGGTGTCTCGGGTACATTGTGGAAGGTCCCATAGCTCCTCTCAGACTGTAGTAAGTCTAGGAGGAGGAACACACATGGCTGTAAGTGTGTGTTTTTGGCAGTGTGTGTGGATTCAAGGAGCTGGCCCGAGCCAGAACTGAAATGGAGGTCAGACATTTTCATTTTGTGTGGATACCACTCTCAAACGGTCTGCAGCTGTGCACATTGTGTGTGTCGGTTTGAGAGAGAGTTGTGTGTATATTTTTCTATCTATCTCTATAAAACAGTTGTTTTGAAAACTACTTCATTTTATCACATAACTAATCAAGTTAGCAAGCATGGCGTTTTCTTTTGACTGTGCACAGGTTGCACAAGCCAGCAATGATCATTGTGATGATGTTTTATCTGGAGGCTTTGTGTGCAACCCGCATCCCTTCTACTTTTTAGTTTTGGAAGGCAGGAACACATTGAACAGTAACTTTTTATTTATTTTAATTTTATTTATTTTATTTTTTACATTTTACCCCCTTTTCTCCCCAATTTCGTAGTATCCAATTGTTAGTAGTTACTATCTTGTCTCATCGCTACAACGCCCATACGGGCTCGGGAGAGACGAAGGTTGAAATGCCATGCGTCCTCCGAAACACAACCCAACCAAGCCGCACTGCTTCTTAACACAGCCGGAAGCCAGCCGCACCAATGTGTCGGAGGAGACACCGTGCACCTGGCGACCTGGTTAGCGTGCACTGTGCCCGGCCCGCCACAGGAGTCGCTAGTGCGCGATGAGACAAGGATATCCCTACCGGCTAAATTTTGATTATAATGAAATGAAGTTGGATTGATAGAGGAGGGAGCATACTGAATTAATGCACAAGGTAAGGGACAGAATTTGCCCTGGATCTTCTAACAGAAACATGTTTGTTCTGGTGTGCATGCATTATAAATTAGCAGTGTGGCAGTTTCCCCCAAAGTTTGGTGTATCTAACTGGCTATAATAGCAGCCAAGGACATTCGCTAATGTATTTGTTTGTGCTCTGATTACACACAGATGACTTCAGCCATATGATACACTTTCCATGCTGTAGGTATATTTTGCTATCTAGCTATCTTTCTTTTGATTCGCATCCAACTGGTGTTAGCTAGCTAGCTACAGCTGCTAGCTTTCTACAAGTTAGTTGCTACTGTTGCACAGCAATCGAGTTGCACCTGGTTTTAGAACTCTGAGATTCGGCTGAAAATATGTTAGCATTGTCAGAAATGCTACAAAAAGGTAGCACATCGTTGGTTTTTATTGGGCAGAAATGTGCACATGAGAGCAGTGAATTGTGACTATAATTCAAATGTATTCAGTCCAAATGGCTCTAAGTCTAATGGTCACCCTATAGACGCTGCAGCCTCATTTTAATCTGACGACATTGAGCTACATTTGGGCAAAAAAGATTCTGACAACCCTAATGCTAACGAACCTGTCATTAATCCAGAAAGATCATCACGAGATGCGGGGCGTGTGTTGTGTACCTAAAATCATGTTTATTTGCAAATGTTCATAGACATTGCTGTCATATTGGCTTAGATATGATGGTAGGGAGATTTGAATTGAACATTGACCTTCAACCAATGCATACTGTAGTCGCGCCAACGGCATGCACGCTCACACACATACGCACGCACGCACTGTTCCCACCCCTACCATAGATGCACGCACGCACGCACGCACGCACGCACGCACGCACGCACGCACGCACGCACGCACACACACACACACACACACACACTCATTTGTGTTATGGTGCCTGTTTCTTAATGGAGGTCTTGGCTCCTGACTTGTGCATCAACCTTTGGCATGGTACGCCACACAAGTACCCCTCAGAGGTTATGGGGGTCTACAAGGACCCCAGGGGGTCTCCCAGTGTTTTAAACCCAGATGAACACTTTTTTAAATGTATTTATTTATTTTAAGAGGTAAATTGACTGAACACTCATTTACAGCAATGACCTGGATACACGGGAGAGGAGGGGGGATGAATGAGTAAATTTGGAAGCTGGGGATGATTGGGGCAGGCAAGGAGAGGCAGGGCCCCTGTTGTGTGTGTGTGTGTGTGGTGGGCGACAATCCACTGAACCTCCACAGATCAAAGTGATCAGGGACTGATTCAAGCTCCTTTTACTCTTTAGGGTTTATTATGAGTTGTAAGGAAATGATTGACTCATGGTCCCTATGCTCACGGTCGATGATGCTGCACACGCGCGCGCGCACACACACACACACACACACACACACACAGTGGCGTCATGCCCTTAGGGGGTACAAAGGCACCTGGCCCCTCAAATGTCTTATTTTTGTTAATGTTAAATTAATTAATAAAACATTTTATAATTATTTATAAAGATATCTGTCAGCTGTATTTTGTGGAGGGGGCACACGAGATACTCTAGTGCATACAATATCGTCAGTGGAGGAGGAGAGAGAGTGTAGGGTGACACACACACACACACACACACACACACAGAGCATTTGATATTAGCTGCTAATGATGGGCAGGAGGTAGTATGTTTTAATGAATTTAATCAAGCTATGTAGCCTATTGATATTTTTTATTATTGTTGTTTCTCTGTAAACTAGCCACCTAGCAATTTTATGAAGTTGGCCTTTGCTAACCAGTTAGATTGGTTCCCAATCTACCAACCAACTAGCTATCAAGCTATTAATCAAGTTAAAGTAGGTTGCCTAACTATCTTAGCTGGCATGCTTGCTGGCAGGTTGTTATACTTCGGAAAAGCAAGCCATTACTAAATGTACTAAATAAGACTCACATTCCTTTTAATATTTTACCCAGATTTGAGCAGAGATGGATATTTAGGTTCCTTAAAAAATAACCATCAGTCAGGGGTATACAGACAGTTCAAGAGGTGTGTCGGGAAGCCCTGAAGCCCAAGGCCAAACAATAAAAAGTAGATTGAACGACGTATCTTATTTGAATTAAGTTTTTCAAACGATATACTAACTTTTTTTATTTTGTCTAATTAGGCATCATTTGTTATGCAGCTTGTCAGACCATGGACTAGTTGCTACAGCACTGATTCCATCCATTGATATGATTATTCATTGACAGTTCTTTCATAGCCTTAATTTAATGTAGTTTCTATTTTAAAGGACTTCAAATGTATTAACAGATGTTTTATGTAGGCAACACACAGGCTACTGTAAAATGTGTTTCTGTTTTTCTTAGAATAGAAACACCGTAACATAAATAAATATGTTTTATTTAAACATCGTAAATAGGAAAGGCCAGTATCAGCTTCTTTTCATAAATAAATGGGAATAAATCTCAAACTGCAGCGGTCAAATTATCGGCAATCAGAAGTTAGTGCCAACAAGCTTCACATGTGCATTGAATGTGGGAAATGTGCTTTACGAATTGAACCATTGTTATTATAAAGACAGAAAAATAGACATGTAAAAGCTTAATTTCATGTGACGATGAAAGACCAGGTGATTTAAACCAGGTGATGTCACCGCATGTGTGGGAGGTGGAACTAAAGTGTTAACCTCTCTGGGATCGTTCGGGACGCTAGCGTCCCACCTTGCCAACAGCCAGTGAAATTGCAAGGCGCCAAATTCAAACAACATAAATCTCATAATTAAAATTCCTCAAACATACAAGTATTTTACACCATTTTAAAGATACACTTCTCGTTAATCCAACCACAGTGTCCGATTTCAAAACGGCTTTACGGCTAAAGCACAACATATCATTATGTTAGGACAGCGCCTAGTCACAGAAAGCATACAGCCATTTTCCAACCAAAGAGAGGTGTCACAAAAAGCAGAAATATAGATAAAATGAATCACTAACCTTTGAAGATCTTCATCAGATGACACTCCCAGGACTCAATGTTACACAATACATGTATGTTTTGTTCGATCAAGTTCATATTTACATCCAAAAACCTCAGTTTACATTGGCTCCATGTTCAGAAATGCCTCCAAAACATCTGGAGAAATTGCAGAGAGCCACATCAAATAACAGAAATACTCATCATAAACTTTGATGAAAGATACATGTTTTACATAGAATTAAAGATAAACTTGTTTTTAATGCAACCGCTGTGTCAGATTTCAAAAAAGCTTTACGGCAAAAGCACAATATTTACCCGCCAAATTGTGGAGTCAACAAAAGTCAGAAAAAGCATTATAAATCTTCACTTACCTTTGCTGATCTTTGTCGGAATGCACTCCCAGGACACCCACTTCCACAAGAAATGTTCGTTTTGTTCGATTACGTCCATATTTATGTCCAAATACCTCCGTTTTGTTCGCGCGTTTAGTTCACTATTCCAAAGGCACAATGCGCGAGCGCAAAATCCAGACGAAAAGTCAAGAGTTCCATTACAGTTTGTAGAAACATGTCAAACGATGTTTACAATCAATCCTTAGGGTCTTTTTATAATAAAACTTCAATAATATTCCAACCGGACAATAGTGTATTCATTACAGAGGAAAAAGCAACCGCGTAAACGTAGTTCGGAAAGCAAATGCTGTCCTTACCAAATGTGTAATTTGATAGTTTTTTTTTTTTTTAAATACACACAAAAATGTAAGTATTTAATCAGTTGTCTCCCTCAAATGAAGGTTGCTGATTACATCATTTTTGTAAGAGGGATGATATCTGATTTTCATTGGTCCTCAACTCGTGGCTCAGACACTTCTTTCAGGATAAATGTAGTTAGTAATGAGTTAGCCTGTCCTGGAGCAGGTTACTTCTGAATGATTCCTTGCCATAGAAATGTACCTGGCTAAAAGGTGAGCCACTTGCATGGTACCGGTTAAACCAAAGTTACCTCACTAAGTCCATTGTACAGGGCTCAGGACGAAGCCCCCTCTTTTGACGCTGCCTATAGCACTGTGCTCCCAGTTCACCCCCAACAGGTTGACCACTGTGTCTGTGAATGCATCGACACGCACACACCCACCCACTCCTGAAAGTGGGCACTGGTACATCATCCCTTATTAACTTCCATGAACCTGCTGTGTGTGTGTATTGCACCTGGAACTGAAGCCAGTCAGTGGGCATGCCTGGTCTGTGGGTGTTCTTCCACCAGTACAGTTTTTCCTGCTCATTGATCGCCATGAGAATGTTTTGGAACACATTATACACAGCCTTCACACTGGGAGAAAAAAGGACAGAGGGAGAAAAGGGGGAGAGAGAAATAAATGGGAGAGAGAGAGGGGCAATGAAAGAAATGATCAGTGAGAAATTGGATAAAGAATGACCATCCACACACCCGCCTAGTAAGAGTCAGGCTACACCTGTAGTCAATCTCACATTATTGGTGACGTCCATTGCATTTAATTGCTGATCCTCTTCCGTTCCTCCTGTGATAGTTCAAAGAGAGACTCAATCTCCTCCATGTAGTGAGGGTTGTAGATGGTCACCTCTTCCAGAACCTTCTCAATGCCGGCTTACACCTGGGGGTGTCGCATTGGTGAGAGATGTACACATTATTACATTTACCCACGTACATAAAGACAGGTTTCCAGTGGAACGTAATGTTATTACAATATTGAAAATGTTTTTTATTCTGTACTTACTTGATTGGGGTTGTACTGTATTTTCAAATGTGTTGGTAGATCACAGGTGGGTATCCTTGATCTAGAAAATGTCATATCAGGTATAGTATGACTGCCAGAAACAAATAAAGCTTTCGAAATGATAGACATTTATTCATAGAACTGGATTGTTTCAAATACTAACGTTAATTAGCTAGCTAGTTGTTCTATTCATCAAGGCCTTTTTAAAATAGGAAGTCAACTCGGCTGTTTACAGCTTGTGTTAGACAACTAGCTAGAAATCATAGCTAAGACGTGAATGTCTCTCTGGTTGAAAATGTTAACTAGCTAGGTCAAAGCAATGTATAGTCAGATATTAGTATAACTGGCATAGTTATAAATAGCTAGCTAAATAAGTGGCTGGGTAGCTAACTTTTAGGACCTATACGTGTTCGCTGACAGAAAGAACTTCAAGTCGGAGCTCTGGGATGATGCCCGAGTTCATGAATTGTAATTCCGAGCATTTTTTTTCCCTTCAGAGTTATGGCTTCATATGAACCGGAAAGGATCGTCTGTAGCCCCACCCAGTGACCTTTCATGTTGTTGTTTTGGGCTAAAGTTAGCTAGGTAGCTCACATTTGGAACGAGGTATTTGGAGTAAACTTGAGAGTACCGTCGGCCTACACATCAATTGAAGAGTCACCTTAAGCTTCAGAGGAATGGGAGATGCAATAGAGGAATGGAGTGCTGAGGTAGAGGGCTCAAAATGAAGACCATTGGCTTCTTCTCTGAACTGTGTGTGGTGAGCTTTCTGGCACCAAATTCAGGTGCTTCAATATCATGGTTTGCTTTTTTAATACCGCAAAAAATAGACAGTGCCTAACTCGACAAATAGAAAATTATTAAAACTAAAACACTCGTATATCTTGGTTAGAAAAGTATTCAAACCCCTGAGGCAAACAATGTAGGATCACCTTTTTGTAAGTCTCTAAGAGCTTTGCACACCTGGATTCTACAATATTAGCACATTCTTAAAAAAATTCTTCAAGCTCTGTCAAGTTGGTGGTTGATCATTTCTAGACAGCCATTTTCAAAACTTTCCGTAGATTTACAAGCAAATTTAAGTCAATGTTGTCATGTGTTGCTGCCATTCTATGTTGTCTTAGGTCTCTCTTTATGTAGTGTTGTCTCTCTTGTCATGATGTGTGTTTTGTCCTATGTTTTTATTTAATCTATTAAAATTTTATCCCAGCCCCCACCCCCAGAGGAGTCCGTTTGCCTTTAGGTATGCTGTCATTGTAAATAAGAATGTGTTCTTAACTGACTTTAAAAACATTAAATATCATCTTGGTAAGCAACTCCAGTGTATATTTGGCCTTTTGTTTTAGGTTATTGTCCTGCTGAAAGGTGAATTTATCTTCCAGTGTCTGTTGGAAAGCAGACTGAACCAGGTTTTCCTCTAGGAATTTGCATATGCATAGCTGTATTCCATTTACTTTTATCCTAAAAACAATCCCTAGTCCTTGCCAATGACAAGCATACCCATAACATGATGCATCCACCACCATTCTTGAAAAGGTGTACTCAGGGATGTGTTGTGTTGAATTTGCCCAAAAAATACCACTTGATTTTGTATTCGGGACATAAAGCGAAAAAAAATAAAAAAATAAAAATAATAATAATAATAATGTTTTTCTACATTTTTTTTGCCTTTTTGTTGATGTTGTAGTTTTACTTTAGTGCCTTATTGCATACAGGATGTATGTTTTTAAATGTTTGTATTCTGTACAGGCTTCATTTTTGCCGTGGATTTTGAAAGCATTCACCCCCTTGGCATTTTTCCTATTTTGTTGCCTTACAACCTGGAATTAAAATAGATTTTTTGGGGGGGTTTGTATCATTTGATTTACACAACATACCTACCACTTTGAAGATGCAAAATATATTTTTTTGTGAAACAGACAAGAAATAAGACAAAAAAACTGAAAACTTGAACGTGCATAACTATTCACCCCCCCCCCCAAAGTCAATACTTTGTAGAGCCATCTTTTGCTGCAACTATAGCTGCAAGTCTCTTGGGGTAGGTCTCTATAAGCTTGGCACATTTAGCCACTGGGATTTTTGCCCATTCTTCAAGGAAAAACTGCTCCAGCTCCTTCAAGTTGGATGTATTCCGCTGGTGTACAGCAATCTTTAAGTCATACCACAGATTCTCAACTGGATTGAGATCTTTTTTGTTGTTGTTTTTTTAACCTTTTTTTAAACTAGGCAAGTCAGTTAAGAACAAATTCTTATTCTCAATGACGGCCTAGGAACAGTGGGTTAACTGCCTTGTTCAGGGGCGATCTTGCAACCTCTTGATACTAGTCCAATGCTCTAACCACTAGGCTACCTGCCGCCCCACTGACTAGGCCATTTTAAGACATTTAAATATTTTCCCTTAAACCACTCGAGTATTGCTTTAGCAGTAGGCTTAGGGTCATTGTCCTGCTGGAAGGTGAATCTCCATCCCACAGTCTCAAATCTCTGGAAGAGTGAAACAGGTTTCCCTCAATCATTTCCCTGTATTTATCCCCATCCTTCAATTCTGACCAGTTTCCCAGTTCCTGCCAATGAAAAACACCCCCACAGCATGATGCTGCCACCACCATGCTTCTCTATGGGGATGGTGTTCTCAGGGTGATGAGAGGTGTTGGGTTTGCGCCAGACATAACATTATCCTTGATGGCCAAAAAGCTCAAATTTAGTCTCATCTGACCAGAGTACCTTCTTACATATGTTTGGAGAGTCTCCCACATGCCTTTTGGCGAACACTAAAGGTGTTTGCTTAATTTGTTTCTTTAACAATGGCTTTTTTTCTGTCCACTCTTCCGTAAAGCCCAGCTCTGGAGTGTACGGCTTAAAGTGGTCCTATGGACAGATACCCCATTCTCCGCTGTGGAGCTTTGCAGCTCCTTCAGGGTTATCTTTGGTCTCTTTGTTGCCTCTCTATTTAATGCCCTCCTTGCCTGATCTGTGAGTTTTGGTGGGCGGCCCTCTCCTTCAGGTTTGTTGTGGTGCCATATCCTTTAAATGTTTTAATAAAGGATTTAATGGTGCTCAGTATGATGTTCAAAGTTTTGGATATTTTTTCATAACCCAACCCTTTTCTGTACTTCTCCACAACTTTGCCCTTTACCTGTTTATAGAGCTCCTTGGTCTTCATGGTGCCGCTTGCTTGGCGGTGCCCCTTGCTTAGTGGTGTTGCAGACTCTGGGGCCTTTTAGAACAGGTGTATGTGTGTGTGAGTATATGTGTGTATATATATGTATATATGTATGTGTGTGTGTGTGACATTTTCTGTCAAATGATCTCAGTATATATATATACAGTGGGGAGAATAAGTATTTGATACACTGCCGATTTTGCAGGTTTTCCTACTTACAAAGCATGTAGAGGTCTGTAATTTTTATCATAGGTACACTTCAACTGTTAGAGACGGAATCTAAAACAAAAATCCAGAAAATCACATTGTATGATTTTTAAGTAATTCATTAGCATTAGCACAAAATCATCATGTGACAGATCATGTGACACTTAGATTGCATACAGGTGGACTTTATTTAACTAATTATGTGACTTCTGAAGCTAATTGATTGCACCATATCTTATTTAAGGGCTTCATAGCAAAATGGGCGAATACATATTTTTCTGTTTTTTTAAATGCTTTTTTTAATTTCACCAATTTTGACTATTTTGTGTGTGTCCATTTAAATTAGAGGTTGTAATGCAACAAAATAGGAAAAATGCCAATGGGGATGAATACTTTTGCAAGGCACTGTAGGTTAGTATTGTGGAATAACTACAACATTGTAGTTATGTCTTCATTTTTTCCTATCACAGCCATTAAACTCTAACTGTTCAGTCCCCATTGGCCTCATGGTGAAATCCCTGAGCGGTTTCCTTCCTCTCTGGCAACTGAGTTAGGAACGATGCCTGTATCTTTGTAGCGACTAGGTGTTTTGATACACAATCCAAACGTTCAATTAATAACATCACCATGCTCATGGATATTCAATGTCTGCTTTTTTATTTTTACTAATCTAGCAATGGGCACACTTCTTTGAGGCATTGGAACATCCCTGGTCTTTGGGATGTTTGAAATTCACTGCTCGACTGAGGGACCTTAGATATAATGCTAAACACTATTATTGCACACAAAGTGATCTGCAACTTATTATGTGACGTGTTAACCTCCTACGGGATCAGTTTCCCTAATCTGGGACGGTTGTTGATCAATGCGCAATAATGTGACTAGAAAATGTTGTATACAACAGCCAACTTTCCGGGACATAGACGTGTCTTATATGGGCAGAAAGCTTAAATTCCTGTTAATATAAATGTAGTGTCCAATTTACAGTAGCTATTACAGAAAAAAAATAGCAGGCTATTGTTTGAGGATAGTGCACAACAGCAAAACACTTCAATCACGGCAACTGGTCTGATACGTTCACCTTTGAAGGTAAATAATTGTACATTCAGAGAATAGCTGGTTTCTGGATTACAGTTCTACCTAGTATTCATACCACTGACAGACTTTTATAAAAGGTGTTTTATTCAATAATCTTGCTTTGATTTGTTATCCTGAGGGTCCCAGAGATAAAATGTAGTGTAGGGTAGTTTTGTTTGAAAACATCTATTTTTATTCAAATGTAGGAACTGGGTTCTACAGTTTGAACCCCTGCTGTCTCTCGCTCCACACAAACCCCACCCGGCCATCTAGATGTGTGAAGGTTTGTGCCTTTTCTGTAGGGAAGCTAATGATTCATCATGTATGCCATTCCTGGGAGTGTGTAAACTTTATTTTTTTATTACCATAGCATTTTTTTATATTCTCTATAGTTATGTATTTGAAAATGTATAATTTGGCACATTTGGGCAAACTCCTGACCACCATGATGCGAAATATTGTGTCGTGAGGTAGTTCTTCACTGGGTCAGTCTGAAACTTAGTGCACACAATTTTGCCATCTTGTGACAAAATCTAAATTACACCAATGATCCTATCTTAATGTATGTCCTTTCTCTTGCATTTGAAAGATGATGATTTTTTTTTAAATGCATGTTTTTTGTTTATTAGCTTTTACCAGATCTAATGTGTTATATTCTCCTACATTAATTTCAAATTACCACAAATTTCAAAGTGTTTATTTTCAAATGGTATCAAGAATATGCATATCCTTGCTTCAGGTCCTGAGCTACAGGCAGTTAGATTTGGGTAAGTAATTATTGACGAACATAAAAAATAAAGGGTCCGATCGTTTTTGCAAATTTTTGTTAAACTCATTTTTTCTCCTGAACTTATTTAGCCTTGCCATAACAAAGGGGTTGAATTCTTAATGACTCAAAACGTTACAACTTTTCATTTTCTATTCATTTGTAAATAAAAAAACAACAACATTATTCCACTTTGACATTGTGGGCTTTTGTGTGTAGGCCAGTGACAAAAATCTACATTTAATACATTTTCAATTCAGGCTGTTACAACAATGTGGAAAAAGTTAAGGGGTGTGAATACTTTCTGAAGGCACTCTATAAAGTGACGGGGATTGCACAATAATGTCGGACTTATTTCCATTGTGGTCCTTATTTTTTTGGTAGAAATACATATACAATTGCATAGACACATTAGAGATACAGACAAAAAATATCCTACTGTTCACACATTAGCTTGTTTTTTACCTTATGTTTAAGTTGATATGGCTTTGTGTTTCTGTGGTAGTTTGTTCCGCTCAACAGCGGCGGTATATAAACATGTGTTCTTACCAGATAGATTTATATTTAAAACATTGAATATTCCAGTATTATGCTGATAGACATCTCTAAAAAATCAAAAATAGTTGGATAGGTACCTGGGGGCTACTTTTTTCCCCCACCACAGATTGCCAGGAGTTGAAGTGCAATTCTTACAAGCTTGTTTTGGCTTGTCTGTAGCTTATTCTTTAAATGTTCGGGGCCGCTGGTGAACCGTGATGTGCTGGCATACTCAAAGTGACACTGGACTAGTGCACTTGCCAGAGTCATTAGGGTGTTAATGTCAAGCCTTTTTGAGGATGCTTGAATTATATTTTGGATTAACTTATGTTCAGGAAACTTTGAAGTACCCTTATCAGATTAAAACGTTGTGACTATTTCTGTTTATGTCACACATAAAGGTAATCCATTTTAGAAGTTAAATTACACACAGATGTAGACTATGTAGAAGCGCGAGGTTCTAGGTGCGCGATGAATAGCCGTTTGGTTTGGAGAGAAGCTTTCCTGAATAACTGGTCCTACTAGGAACGTATGTGGCCACGTAATTAGAGGACGACTTGGGAGAATGATGATCCGCAACAGACCGTGCATCTCAGTATCCAACTTAAAATACAGCCACACTGGCCTGCTACTGGGCCTTTCTAGACCTTATAAACTGTTGAGAGTAGACCCACAACGGATCCAAATGGAATTAACTACATTTTCACGGCAGCCTAGAGTAATTTTGAACTCACTTGAAAACAATAATGCAATTAATCATTGCATTGTGGTGTTGTAGGCTAGTCTAGTATAATTGTATTGTCCCTAAACAAGATCAACAGGGGAGCTTTCTGAGCTGTATGTCTCATGTCTTCACTGTTCTTTCATGCTCAATGATGCACCTGGCCTCTGTCTATCAGCTATTTAATTATAATTTTTTTGATTCATATTGAAAATTGATGCAGCTTCAAATGCTTTTATGTTTGGTATGATTGCTAGCTATCCTATCGCAGATCTGGACTATCCACCTACAGTACCACTATTGTGACTACGAATGGTGGATAGAGGGCAGGATAGACAGTTAACACTGGTAGGCTATATTGACCTGTAGTATAGTCAAAGTTAGTGTGCAGAAAAGCATAGTGCATAAGGGAAGTACCAAAACACCTTGATACAGGGGAGGCGAATGCAAACAGATGAGGATATTTGGCGAGGACTGAAGAAGTAAAATCAGCAAAAGAGCGAATGTAAACCAGGGAAAATATGCACTACCTTCCCCTGTGACCAATGCAAAACACGCAACCATCCCCAATGCCAAAAAAAAAGGTTTGACAGCCCTCCTCTTATTTTGGACCATCCCAGTAAAATTTTGAGCTGTCCGAAAATGAGTAAAGAAACAAACATTAAGAAAATCAGTACTACTAAGAAAATAAATGAGCGCTACCAGCCCCCCCCCCCCCAAAATGTGTGTTTACAATGACTTTGTTTAGAAACAATTGAGTAAAACAATATGTGGTTCTAATGGGGTATGAGCATTGCAATTTGACTAAGCTTATGGGGCATTTTTATATAAGTCATTTTCTTCAAGAATCAATGGGTATGTGTAAATAATACAAACATGAAAATAGTTATGACGCGATCACATGTTGACACTGAAGACTGTAAATTGTAAACGTCTCAAGAGCACAGCGCCACTGTTTTACCCTATCATAACCCAACATATAAGGTTGCGTTACATTGTTTATAACAGGAACATGAACCACGTATGGCTTCAAAGTATGCTCAAAAGCTGTCAACTATCTTGTCTGAGTAAGCTTATGTATTACGGCTAGGTCAAATGTAGGGTTAAGGAGCGGTTTCATGGACAAAGATTACATCTAGTCCTGGACTATAAATCATTTTGGCTGGAGATTTTCCATTGATCTTGCTTCTTAGTTCTGGACTAGGTTTGTGATAGGCCTTCAGTTGAAAGGTTTAACTTTTTATAGCCTAGAGTTCACAATAACAGGAAAAAATAAATGTAATCACCGAAATAAAATGAAGAGATAATAAACTTTCTTGATGACGCTTAGTTTAATCTTTGAAGTGTTGGCTAATGGTTTATTGACACATAAGTAATGTATTCGGTTTTCAATTGCACCGACAACAACAACATTCATTTGGTAATATAGCAGAGCAAAAAAATGATGATTTGAAAGCATCCTCGAAGGAGCACATGAGAGGGAGAATCATGCGTAATTGATGGATTGCAAAATAAATCCTGGCATTGCTGGCAACAAATTGCTGTGGCAGTTTTTATAGCCTCATGCAGTAGAAGTAGTAATAATACAAATCGATTACTACCTTACTATTCTGTGCAGGCGGACGCAGACCGATTACCAGAGGAAAAAAACTCTGAGATGCGCACAGATTATTTGGAAAATAACGTTTTGTCAAGTCGTTTTTATTAGCGGGATCCAGTTTAACTAATGTCTAAATGTGGGGTCTTTTGGTAAACAAAAGTCTCTCAATACATAGGACCATATTTATCAATCAGGGCTTTATGTCTTCTGTAGGAACGCTTAGATACTTAGTTAAAATGTAATCTGGCACCTTACGATTTTTAAAACACATCATATCAGGATGCCTTGGTATGTGTAATATATATAATATATTAGGCATCATGATAATGGCTCTAGATTGCAGGAAAAAGCTGTTTCAGGTGTTTGAAAAATGGCTAAATTATCCACATTCCACCTCCTTGACCCCCCCATCTATCCTCTCATACTTTGTGCCCCCTCTAAAATAATGGGTACATGACGCCCCTGCACACACACACACCTCCCTCCTCTATACCCCCTGCAGCATAAGGAGGATCACCTGTAGGCCCGACGCTCTCTCCCTCCCTCCCCCTCTCTTCTATGGTATCATGACGGGCTGACATTTCTGTTCGCTTTCTGACATGGACTTTTATTTGGATTAGTAAATTGTTTCCATTCAAATCAATAGAGACAGCTATAGGGCCTTATGGAGACTGGTAGCGGAGTCAGTCAGGAGAGACCAAGCTCCAATCTGCCCTAACATGAACAACGTGTCGACATTTCTGTGCTGGAGAGAAGAAGAGGGAGAGGTGGAGAGAGTGACGGCGTGAAGAAGGTCATGCACTTCAGTTCTCAGGTCCTCACCCGGGAAATGTACGTTTTGGAAGTACAGTGAAGATTGATCATTTGATAGGTTTTGTTACAAGGAGCTGGATGTGTTTTTAACATGTACTCACGATCGGGATGATGCACTTTTCAATATGTAGTAAGTAATATGTGCTACAGTACAACCTCAGATATATGAACACAATGGAGGGTTTTTGGAAAACTGAAATGTTTGCGACATGGAACTTGAATGGACTGACAAACATCAAAACGTTTTAGAAAATGACTTGGTACTAACATGGGTAGCACTTTACTTTAAGGTACACATATTGGGCATTAATTTGTAGCTTATAAGTGAGTGTACAAGCAGCTTTTAAAGCCGCTATTAGGTATTTGCCGTTTTATAAGGTCTTTATTCAGTGTTTTCCTATTATTACACTAAGTCATGTATTACTCGTTTTTCATTTGTTGCATTCTTATTTATAACAATCAAAGCTTATCAAAAGTTAGTAAGGCGCAAACTACACATGCAACATACTCTGTATATGCAGTCTTAATAAGGGACTGATAGAGTACACTAAGAATAAGTATTTGTACCTTGTAAGTGCTTGATAATGGTCTTCATTCTTATGTAATTCAACAGTGAAATGTAGGCCTTAACAGAAACCAAACAGCTCCAAAGATAATGGTTCCCCATTCTAAAGTGTGGTCATGCTCATAACCAATGCATATAGAATACACTACTTGTTTGCAGACATAGGTTCCCTATTCTGAATTGTTTCCTCATTAGTACTTGTTACTCCAAATTAGGTTCCCTATTCTGAAGTGAAGGATCACAGTTGCATTTTAGTGGAAAGAAGCAGAGGCAGAGTAAATCTTTTTTTTTGGGGGGGGGGGCTAATAAAATAGAAAAGACAGATGTGGAAAAGTTCATAATAGCAGTTGACGTAGCTATATGCCTATAAAAGATGCAATAGGCAGTTAACTATGGGTCACTTTGATGAACTAAGTTTACATTTGTCCTTCCAGACAAGGTTGTACTATTTGTTGTGCCCCCACTCGCTCACTCAGACTCACTCAGTCACTCATGCACACCGGTGGAGGCTCCTCAGAGGAGGAAGAGGAGGACCATCCTCCTCAGTGAAATTTCATAAAAATAAAAAGTGAAACACTAAAAAAGTAATCCATTTTAGATAAAACTATACTAAATAAAATCATATGTCCCCAAATAATTGATTAAAACACGCTGTTTTGCAATGAAGGTCGATAGTAACATCATCAGCACTCTGTAGGGTAGCACCATGGTGTAGCCGGAGGACAGCTAGCTTCTGTCCTCCTCTGGGTACATTGAATTCAATGCAAAACCTAGGAGGCTCGTAGGCCTCACCCCCTATGACCACTTCCGGAGGACGTCCTCCAACCAATCAAAGCTTTTTGAGTATGAACTGACGTTGTCCATCCAATCATAGTATTAGGATCAGAGAATTAACCTAGTGTGTTGTATTGTTCCATCACTGCAACTTCCGTACGGACTCGGGAGAGGCGGGAGCTAGCTACCAGATCGAGTGTGCACCTTTTGCCGCCAACGCTACTGCAAATGTTGACTTTTCGTTGAACTCATTTCATTCTCTGGGGTACACAGAAAAGGTGCGAAATAAAACCGAGGGTCAACCTCTGCCTCAGATCAGTTTCATGAAGGAGGATGAAAAGATGAGGGCGTTCAATACCAATTGCTATCAAAAGTATAGCTGGTTAACAGGGAGCCTTTCATCAAGCCGCCTGTTTTGCTGGCCTTGCCTGCTTTTTAGAAAGTCTGAGCCTCTGACCTGAGGAACATTGACTGTTCAGCTAAATGGCAAAACAAAAGCAGGGAGCATATACATGCCCACATCAGATTCAAGCATCTGGTAAAAAGTTGCGACGATGATGGTCTGCGTATTCAAACTGCGTGACACAACGAGAAAGTAAGAAGAAGTAGGGATGTTCTCAAGCAACACCAATGCATTTTTAAGCATGCAATAATTGTCTTTTAGAGAGGACACGACAAGAGGGAAAGTTACGTTAACAAGTGCAACTACGAGGAGTTTTGCGGCGGTAATTGCACGTTACGATTGCTGAACATATGGAACTTCCTAATATATTGTCTGGGATGTCAACATCAATTCAGAACGATTTGGTAGCTTCCATCGCATCATCCATTAAAAGATAGATTAAAGAGAGGTTGAAGCAGCGCATTGTTTCACACACGTTCATGTAGACTTTCCACTTTCCTTCGGTATTTATTTAGCAGAGATGATAACACAATCACTTCAGGCTGACACAAGCAAAAACACATGACATACATATTGCAGCAGCCTAGGACACACCTAAACATTAGAGATCTGACCTCCTGTACGGAATGAAAACGAGACAATTTTTCAGTCTGATCAACTGTAGGCTACTAATAAGAGCAGATGCATACAGCCTATGTGCGCTATCCATTTGGTCAGGGTAACTAATTGGTAACGTTATGTATTTATAGTCCATTTGTCTGTCAGGAGAAAATGTGAACGTGATCAAATTTGGTTTACATTATAAATTGGGCTGGCTAGGCTGCCTATACATTTTCAATCCAAAATGATTAACTGGAATGAATGAATCAACATAATAGCGATGACATGTGAGTACATTTTTTTTACAAGGCCTATAGTTGCATGGGTCAGCATGATGCAAACACGCATAAAGCAAGCTCAGCCCTGGGAGTTCTGTTGTCTATCAGTTGTTGTCTCTGTGTCTGGGTAGAGGAAATCTCCCTCCTAATCTAGTCTAAATATAATTCATATGAACAAGTAAAAGGTTGCTGCAGTTTGACAGGGTTTTCATCTCAAAACCTAAAACCATGTGACCTGATTAGGAAAAACGGTCCCATCGTAGCCCTTATAGAAAATAAAAAAAACTAATTAATCACTGTCATACATTATAGGGTCCAGAGTTTTCCTGGTTAGGTTAACAGATAAGGAAACACTCCGGGCCCCAGGGGGTAAAAACTGTCCCCCCCCCCGCTCTGGGACCTACGGTGCCACCAGTCTGCTTGCAGTTATCGTCAGGTATTTGGATGATCAGGGTTTTATTCAGGAACGTTTCTTGGGTGTTTAACTTCATGGACAAACTTGTTGTTCAAACCTACGATGGCATAGCTGTAATGGAATGTATCTGCTATTTGTATTGCCAGCTAAGTCCCCTCCTGTTCCCTGATTTAAGAAGTGATCACCACTCCACTACCGTTGTCAACTTTCTCCTGACATGAACTGAAGCCACGTCTCATGTGTCCGCTCATCCACTGGCACACTGAATGTCATTTTTCACTTATTATTTTAAATAGTCACATATACAAACACAATCACATTATTACACATCAATGATTTTATCCTTGCTTGGACTAACTCATTCTTAGCTCTTTTGTCTAAATGTGTCGTGTGTTGTGTTATTGTTTTTTGTCTTCCCAGTCAAATCCTGTTCTGCACTGGTCAAGTCTCTGAACATTTCAACCCATGCCCTCATTCAATCACTGCTGTGATCCCTTCCCAAAATGCTCTAAGTAGCCCTCTCATTCCCATTCCCCATAACATTGTTCTATACATATCTTTATTAAATGCTTTAGGTTAAAATAATTACTCTTTGACGATTTTTGAAAGACACTTTGACATCTCCGTGCATTCCACGCCTATACCGTGGATCTTCCATCCTCCTACATTTTTCAAGTCACCAGCCTCCACTGATGCACAGCGTATATTAGCCTTCCTTAGTGCTGGTTTTATTGGGACCAGGGCAGACTGGCATGCTGACTCTCTCCGCACGTGCGCGCACACACACACACACACACACACACACACACACACACACACACACACACACACACACACACACACACGTCTGACCCTGGGTTTGGACTAAAGTTCATGTGAACTGAATGTAGACCTGTGTAATAAAGTCTAAAACAGCATATTATACAATCAAATAAAAAGCTGACATTTTTGCTCAAGTTTCCCACAAAAATAGTGAGTAAAAATAATAACACTTCACTTCTACCAGCACTTCTAAACACTGTCTCGTATCAGAACAACACAGCTGAGATGATCAATTATATTTAACACAGCAAATTTCCTCTTGCTTTCATATCCTCTATCAACTTCTTACTCTCTGGTGTTACATGGCTGGTGCAACGCTTTGCGAATGCATGCAGCGTTTCCATCGATGGGTCGAACACCGGGTGCTGTATATTTTCTGGTCCACCTCTTGGAGCTTGGCGATCGGTGCTGTGGCTGCGATGGTGCCTCTATCCACATTGTTTTTAATTTAACCTTTTATTTAACTAGGCAAGTCAGTTTAGAACAAATTCTTATTTACAATAACGGCCTACCCCGGCCAAACCCTCCCCTAATCCGGACGACGCTGGGCCAATTGTGCACCGCTCTATGGGACTCCCAATCACGGCTGATTGTGATACAGCCCGGGATCGAACCAGAGTCTGTAGTGATGCCTCTAGCACTGAGATGCAGTGCGTTAGACCGCTGCGCCTCTCGGGATCCCTCGGGAGGTTCCCTCGGGACCTTCTTGAAGGTCTTGAGGACTTTATGGTACCTGCGGATCACCTCTTCTGGACCTTTGACTGCACATAAGGAAAAAAAAGAAAAAAAGATAATAATGTGTCTGTGTGTAAACTAACAATGAATAGGTAATTAAAGGAAAAGTTCGGGTTTTTGGCAATGAAGCCATGTATCTACTTCCCCAGAGTCAGATGAATTTATCGATACCATTTGTATGTTTCTGTGTCCTGTTTGTAGAAAGTTGGAGGTGGTATAGCGAGCCAATGCTGGTTAGCTTAGCACAAAAACTGGAAGTTTATCTGACTCTGGGGAAGTAAATAACATTTCAGCCTTTGCTAAAAAGAATGCATTCAGGTGTGAAGTTGTGGCTGGGGAATTGCTCATAAATATTCATTTTGGGGTGGGTAAACATGGTTGTACCTGATCCAAACACTGAAGCATATTTACCAGAAGTCCACTGGCACGCTCTGATAATAAAAATGTATGTATCGCAAGTATATATATGGCTCTGGACAATTCGTTCATAGTTAAGGCACTGAATTCCTGACATCTGTTGTCATTTGCGGCATACGTTTGAATCCCCCATGGGAGGCGATACAAAATGTGCCAAGTGGACTCACATTTTTTGCAGTATTGTGTTGGGAAGAAAAGTGCAATCATCAGTTTGAAAATGAAGATTAGGGGTGTAACGGGCTTCCTCCTTCTCCTCATCCGAAGAGGAGTAGCAAGGATTAGACCAATGCAGCGTTGTGATAAGACATGATTTTTAATCAACAAAACAGAAAACACGACGAACACTTGAATAATTACAAAACAACAAACGACGTAGACAGACCTGGACAACGAACTTACATGAAACACGAAGAACGCAAGAACAGGAAAACTGACTACATAAAACGAACGAACAAACAAAACCGAAACAGTCCCGCATGGCGTAACATACACTGACACAGGAGACAACCACCCACAACAATCAATGTGAAAACACCTACCTTAATATGGCTCTCAATCAGAGGAAATGAAAACCACCTGCCTCTAATTGAGAGCCATATCAGGTCACCCTTTAACCAACATAGAAACACATAACATAGACTACCCACCCAAACTCACGCCCTGACCGTCAAACACATACAAAAACAACAGAAAACAGGTCAGGAACGTGACAAGGGGTTCAATTATTTTGAAGTATTTACGCAGTAGCTGTTTTCCTTTGGTCAAATTAACTCTCCGATTGGTATTGGGTACTGTATAAAAACCTATAACTAGCAGGGTGACCCATATCACAGGTATGCTTTCACTTCTCAGAATTGGAAGTGTGTGGCCACAGGATGAATATTGTAAAAAAGGATTTAAAAAACTATCTGCCCCCCCATGTGGGATTAGAATTCACTGTAAGCCAATTGTTTTAACGGACCCGCTCCACCACTATTGTCATCTATTTCTTGTTACGATGGATATAGCTACGAATATTAACTTATAATCCTCATAGCCTACATGTTAGATTTTTTTGTAAAAGCACATAGATGTGTTTGAAATGGTTAGCAAAAACGTTGAATTTGGTCATACGCCATTATAATTTTTTGTAACATCAGTAAACTATATATCATGCAAAATAGCTGTATATTGGCACACTCCACTTACCAAGACCATTGCCTAATAAGGCAAGCAACCCCTCCCTTGAGATGACGAGGAGGCATTCTCAAGGTGCCTCAACATCACGATTTCACTGTTAGAGTTTAACCGCTAGGGGCAAAAAGAGCTAGATTTACAGTAATACTAAAATACCAAAATATATCAGTTTTGCAACATACTGTCAAAAATGAAGACCAGAATTGATGTGTTAGACTATAACTAAGCTTAAAACATCTAGTTTTCTATGATCTTAAAAAAAAAATCATGAAATTAATGTTTAAGGGAGCTGTTTAGGTCATAACAGCTCTCTCGACTCAAGTCTAAACCACAGACACTGAGAGACCGAGACCCAAACCATCAATGTGTATCAATGATAAAGTGTAAAAGACAAGTAAAAAAAAAATCCTGAAAAGAAGTCACCCTTACCTTTGTGGACGGTGAGTTCACCTTTTTGTATCGCCACTTTTCTGGCTTGGTCTGTTGAGTTTCTGGAAGATCAGATGGTTCAAATGATGTCCGGAAAGGACCACAAGGAATTGTCATCATCAGAGCCAGGTTCCATTTGTATAAGATCACAGCTAGGTGTTTTATTCACAGGAGCTAGGTTCCCAAGTCCCCTTCAGCTGTTCTCACAGGAAATGGCACTCCGTCTCCAGTTCATTATTTCCTGCCACTTTTCCTCCAAAAACTCAACCTTAAACACTGAACATTCAACAAAAGACAAATTGTTTCAATGTAGGGGGTATTAAACAGAATTTTCATTTTACTACAAATAATAATTCGCAGACGCTCTTATCCTGTGCGATTTAAAGGACCAATGAGGCTTGGGACAGTAACCTTTCGGTTACCAACTGTAACGCTCGTCTAAGTCGTCCTCCTCATCGGATGAGGAGAGGCGAGAAGGATCGGACCAAAATGCAGCGTTGGTTGAATACATAATGAATTTATTAAATCAAGACGAAGACGAACACGAAGAACACTTGATAACTACAAAACAATAAACGACGTGACCAAACCTGAACTAGAGAACATAAAACATGAACGCACGAACAGGAAGGAACACACGAAAATAAATGAAAGAACGAAACAAAACAGTACCGTGTGGTGCAACATACACAGACACAGCAACAATCACCCACCAACAAACAGTGAGAACAGCCTACCTTAATATGGTTCTCAATCAGAGGAAACGCAAAACACCTGCCCCTGATTGAGAACCATATCAGGCAAATACAAATGAAACCAACATAGAAACACATAACATAGAATGCCCACCCAGCTCACGTCCTGACCAACTAAACACATACTAAACAAAGGAAATAAGGTCAGGAACGTGACAGTATCCCCCCCTCAAGGTGCGGACTCCGACCGCAAAACTGAACCTATCTGGGTGGGCATCTGTCCACGGTGGCGGCTCTGGCTCTGGACGTTGTCCCCACCCCACCATAGTCAATCCCCACTTCCGTAGCCCCCTCCCAATGACCACCCTCCATATTAACCCACCTGGATTAAGTGACAGCACCTGACTAAGGGGCAACACCAGGATGAGGGGCAGCACCGGACTGAGGGGCAGCACCGGACTGAGGGGCAGCACCAGACTGAGGGGCAGCACCAGACTGAAGAGCAGCACCTGACTGGGGGGCAGCTCCGGACTGGCTGACGGCTCTGGCTGCTCATGGCTGGATGACGGCTCTGCCTGCTCATGGCTGGCTGACGGCTCTGGCTGCTCATGGCTGGCTGACGGCTCTGGCTGCTCATGGCTGGCTGACGGCTCTGGCTGCTCATGGCTGGCTGACGGCTCTGGCTGCTCATGGCTGGCTGACGGCTCTGGCTGCTCATGGCTGGCTGACGGCTCTGGCTGCTCATGGCTGGCTGACGGCTCTGGCTGCTCATGGCTGGCTGACGGCTCTGGCTGCTCATGGCTGGCTGACGGCTCTGGCTGGTCATGGCTGGCGGAAGGCTCTGGCTGCTCCTGTCTGGCGGAAGGCTCTGGCGGCTCCTGTCTGGCGGACGGCTCTGGCGGCTCCTGTCTGGCGGACGGCTCTGGCGGCTCCTGTCTGGCGGACGGCTCTAGCGGCTCCTGTCTGGCGGACGGCTCTAGCGGCTCCTGACTGACGGGCGGCTCTGAAGGCTCAGGACAGACGGGCGGCTTTGAATGCTCAGGACAGACGGGCGGTTTTGAAGGATCAGGACAGACGGGCGGCTTTGAAGGCTCAGTACAGCCGGGCAGCGCAGGCGGCGCTTGGCAGACGGACAGCTCAGACGGCGTTGGGCAGACGGGCAGTTCAGGCGCCGCTGGGCAGACGGCAGACTCTGGCCGGCTGAGGCGCACTGTAGGCCTGGTGCGTGGTGCCGGAACTGGAGGTACCGGGCTAAGGACACGCACCTTAAGGCTAGTGCGGGGAGCAGCAACAGGACGCACAGGACTCTGGAGACGCACAGGAGGCTTAGTGCGTGGTGCCGGAACTGGTGGTACCGGGCTGGAGACACGCACCATAGGGCTAGTGCCTGGAGGAGGAACAGGGCTCTGGAGACACACAGGAAGCCTGGTGCGTGGTGTAGGCACTGGTGGTACTGGGCTGGGGCGGGGAGGTGGCGCTGGATATACCGGACCGTGCAGGCGTACTGGCTCCCTTGAGCACTGAGCCTGCCCAACCTTACCTGGTTGTATGCTCCCCGTAGCCCGACCAGTGCGGGGAGGTGGAATAACCCGCACTGGGCTGTGTTGGCGAACCGGGGACACCATGCGTAAGGCTGGTGCCATGTATGCCGGCCCGAGGAGACGCACTGGTGACCAGTCGCGTTGAGCCGGCTTCATGGCACCTGGCTCAATGCCCAATCTAGCCCGGCCAGTGCGGGGAGGTGGAATAACCCGCACCGGGCTATGCACACGTACAGGAGACACCGTGCGCTTTACCGCATAACACGGTGTCTGCCCGTACTTTCGCTCTCCACGGTAAGATCGGGAAGTTGGCGCAGGTCTCCTACCTGACTTCGCCACACTACCCTTTATCCCCCCCCAATACATTTTTGGGCTTGACTCACAGGCTTCCTACCGCGTCGTCGTGCTGCTTCCATTCGCCGGTATCCCTCCTCACACTGCGCCAGAGAATCCCAGGCGGGCTCCGGCATTCTCCCTGGGTCAATCGCCCACCTGTCGATCTCCTCCCACGTAGTGTAGTCCAGACTTTGCTCCCATTTCCAGAAATCCTGCGATCGCTGCTGCTGCTTCTTCCCAAGCTGCTTGGTCCTTGATTGGTGGGTGATTCTGTAACGCTCGTCTAAGTCGTCCTCCTCATCGGATGAGGAGAGGCGAGGATCGGACCAAAATGCAGCGTTGGTTGAATACATAATGAATTTATTAAATCAAGACGAAGACGAACACGAAGAACACTTGATAACTACAAAACAATAAACGACGTGACCAAACCTGAACTAGAGAACATAAAACATGAACGCACGAACAGGAAGGAACACACGAAAATAAATGAAAGAACGAAACAAAACAGTACCGTGTGGTGCGACATACACAGACACAGCAACAATCACCCACCAACAAACAGTGAGAACAGCCTACCTTAATATGGTTCTCAATCAGAGGAAACGCAAAACACCTGCCCCTGATTGAGAACCATATCAGGCAAATACAAATGAAACCAACATAGAAACACATAACATAGAATGCCCACCCAGCTCACGTCCTGACCAACTAAACACATACTAAACAAAGGAAATAAGGTCAGGAACGTGACACCAGCACTCTTACCCACTAGGCTACCTGCCGCCCAGCCACGGACAGCCAACATGTCTATGAATTTTTGTGAGTGGTTACAATTAACCAGCCTTATCCCTCAGTTTAAGTGGCATAAATCCCACATAAATCCCAGATTGTAAAAGCAATCTTACCAATTGATCCAAGACCGCTGGTACTCAGTAAAGGTGAGCTATATGTTCCAGCGTTTTGTTATGTTCAGATAGGAATATTCTATATAGAACAAACATGCCTCTCTGACATGTAGAATAAAGAATGACGTCGGCTCTATTCATAGCATAAATGCTGTTATTGTGACGTGGAAGTGTCTAGGCGTAACAACGGCTCAGCCATGACGTGTTAGGCAACACAAGCTCACAGAATGGGACCGCTGAAGCGCGTAGAGCGTAAAAATGGTCTGTTCTTGGTTGGAACACTCCCTACCGAGTTCCAAACTGCCTCTGGAAGCAACGTCAGTACAAGAATTGTTTGTCGGGAGCTTCATGAAATGAGTTTCCATGGTCGAACAGCCGCACACAAGCCTAAGATCACCATGCACAATGCCACTCTTCACCATCTGGCAGCCCAAGAGATGCCAGGAGAACACTACCTGCCCAAATGCATAGTGCCAACTTTAAAGTTCGTGGAGGAGGAATATGGTCTGAGGCTGTTTTTCATGGTTCGGGCCATGGGCTTTCATGGTTTGGGCTTAGTTCCAGTGAAGGGAAATCTTAACGCAACAGCATACAATGACATTCTAGATGATTCTGTGCGTCCAACTTTGTGGCAACAGTACCTGACCTCACTAATGCTCTTGTGGCTGAATGGAAGTCCCTGCAGCAATGTTCAACATCTAGTGGAAAGCCTTTCAAGAAGAGTGGAGGCTGTTATGGCAGCAAAGGGGGGACCAACTAGATATTAATGCCCCTTATTTTGGAATGATATGTTTGACGAGCAGATGTCTACATACTTTTGGTCATGTAGTGTGTCGGCATCGTTCCAAAACGTTTTAATACTGAACATGGCCTACCTCTATTATGCTATTTTGCAAATGAACTGATTTGACTAGCTCTCTTGCTCTTTTCTCATCAGTGTCCCGATCTTGCCACAACAGGAGATCTGTTAGCAGATCCATCCACAGGGACTCAATATTTGCTAATTCCCATATCACTTGAGACTCTGATGCCCATGCCATCAACCCTCCAGTTGCCAGCTCACTTCTTCCCATGTTTTCCTGAATGGATTTTGCTGCTCTTGTTATTGTAATAGCAAAATGTGTTTGGTGTGTGCAATTGCAGATTTCCCGAAGGCCTCCAGTTGCACCAAGTGGACATGGTGCAGGAAGGCATCACTGGGAGCTCTGCTACTTTGTCGAAAGTTGCATATATGATGCGTAAGGTGGGCAAGTCTACAATGAGAAGAATGAGGAGAAGGGGCCAGAAGAAACCCGGGTGAAGACAAGAAATTGTTGTGATCGATGAAGGCAAATTTAGCCATAAACTAATGGTATTATGTCAATAATAGTTTTTTGTTGTTGTTATAATTGCTTGTCCTCCTAAAGCACAGACAAACATCTATATTGGAAGCAGTTGTCACGATCGTCGTATGGTGGAAGAGAGGAGGACCAAGGCGCAGCGTGATAACAATACATCTTCTTTTAATGATAACGAAGACGAAACGAAGAACACTGACAAACTATACAAAACAACAAATGAACGTGAAGCTATAAAACGAAAGTGCAGACATAAGCAACTAACGTATAGACATAGACAATCATCCACGAACTACCTAATGAATATGGCTGCCTAAATATGGTTCCCAATCAGAGACAACGATAGACAGCTGTCTCTAATTGAGAACCAATCTAGGCAACCATAGACATACATACACCTAGACTAGACACTGCCCCATAAACATACAAAAAACCCTAGACAATACAAAACACATACATCCCCCATGTCACACCCTGACCTAACTAAAATAATAAAGAAAACAAAGATAACTAAGGCCAGGGCGTGACAGCAGTACACATTACACCTTCAAGTACTGTTGTCTGGTCTAGAAGTAATGCTGATGACACTAACCAATTATATACAAACCCCAAGGGTTCACTCCCCACTCTCAATCAGGTCTTGCCTTTCCTAATTAATATACTATTTCCCCCCTCTTGTTCCTCTTTGTGATAAATCTAAGACAAAATAATGCTTAATTATGACAATCTAAATATACGGTAACTGTCATGCCCTGACCTGAGAGAGCCGTTTTATTTCTCTATTTGGTTAGGTCAGGGTGTGATGTGGGGTGGGCATTCTATGTGTTTTATTTCTTTGTGTTTGGCCGAGTGTGGTTCCCAATCAGAGGCAGCTGTCGAGTGTTGTCTCTGATTGGGAATCATACTTAGGCAGCCTGTTTTGCCACCTTAGTTGTGGGTAGTTGTTTTCTGTATAGTTTATGCACCTTACAGAACTGTTTCGGTTTTCCCTCTTGTTTATTTTGTTTGAGTGTTTTGTGATCAAATAAAATCATGAACACTTACCACGCTGCGCTTTGGTCCGATCCTCATTACGACGAGAGCTGTGACGCGTGCGCGTGCACAGCCCGGTGCGCTCGGAGCCAGCTCTCTGCAAGTGCCACGCTAGAGTGGGCATCCAGCCAGGGCGGATTGTGCCAGCTCAGCGCTCTTGGTCTACGGTGCGCCGTTTCGGCCCAGGGTATCCTGCGCCGGCTATGCGCACTGTGTCTCAGGTGCGTTGTGACAGCTCAGTGTGTCCTGTGCCTGCGCTTCGCACGTGCCGGGCTAAAGTGGGCATTCAGCCACGAGGAGCAGTCCAAGGTCTAAGCACCAGATCTCCAGTGCTCCCCCACAGCCCGGTTCAACCTGTGCCTGCGCTCTGGAGGTGCCGTGCTAAAGTGAGCATTCAGCCTGGAAGAGTGGTGCTAAGGATAAGCATCAGATCTCCAGTACTCCCCCACAGACCGGTTCATCCTGTGCCTGCTCCACGGGTCAGTCCGGAGCCTGCAGCGACGGTCTCCAGTCCGGAGCCTGCAGCCTCCATTCCGGAGCCTGCAGCGACGGTCTCCAGTCCGGAACCTGCAGCGACGGTCCCCAGTCCGGAGCCTCCAGCGACGGTCCCCAATCCGGAGTCTCCAGCGACGGTCCTCAGTCCGGAGCCTCCAGCGACGGTCCTCAGTCCGGAGCCTCCAGCGACGGTCCCCAGTCCGGGGCCTGCGACGAGGGTCCCCAGTCCGAGGCCCCGGACTGGGGACCGTCGCCGGAGACTCCGGACTAGAGACCGTCGCCGGAGACTCCGGACTAGAGACCGTCGCCGGAGGCTCCGGACTGGAGACTGTCGCTGCAGGCTCCGGACTCACCAGGCTGGGGAGACCTACTGAAGGCCTGGTTCTGGAAGCAGGCACAGGTCGAACCGGGCTGTGGGGGAGCACTGGAGATCTGGCTATGATAGCGCACCGGAGACACAGTGCGCAGAGCCGGCGCAGGATGCCCTGGACCGAAGAGGCGCACCGGAGACCAGGAGCGCTGTGCTGGCACAATCCATCCTGGCTGGATGCCCCCTCTAGCATGACACATGCGGAGAGCTTGCTCAGAGCGCACCGGGCTGTGAACGAGCACTGGAGATACTGTGCGCTTCACCGCATAACACGGTGCCTGATCAGTACCACGCTCCCTACCGTGAGCACGGGGAGTTAGCTCCGCCAACCACCCCGTGTGCCCCCCCAAACATTTTCGGTCTTCCTTGCCAGCCGTGACCCTGTGTAACGCTGGTCCCCTTTTCTCTCTGCTTCCGCCTTCCTCGCTGCCTCTGTCTGCTTCCACGGCAGGCTCTCGTGTCCTGACATCACCTCCTCCCAGGTCCATGATGTCCTCCACTCTTTCTGCCCATCCTGGGCACGCTGCTTGGTCCGCTTGTGGTGGGATGTTCTGTCACGAGCGTCGTCTTGAAAATGACCGGACCAAGGTGGAGCGTGGTGAGCGTACATTTTTCTTTATTTTTTTTCAATGTCGCCAACAAAACAATAAACCACAAAAATGAACGTGAAGCTCCGTAAGGCTATACCTGCATTCAACGAAGACAACATCCCACAACTAAGGTGGCAAAAATAGGCTGCCTAAGTATGATTCCCAATCAGAGACAACGATAGACAGCTGCCTATGATTGGGAACCACATTCGGCCAAAAACAAAGAAATATAAAACATAGACTGCCCACCCAAATCACACCCTGACCTAACAAAATGGAGAAATAAAAAGCCTCTCTGCGGTCAGGGCGTGACAATCAGCCAATATAGGGCTAGCCAGGCTTCAAAACAGCATTATCTGCATATCTTATATACACTGAAAGAAAATATAAACGCACCATGAAACAATTTAAAAGATTTACTGAGTTACAGTTCATACAAGAAAATCAGTCAATTGAAATTAATTCCTTAGGCCCAAATCTATGGATTTCACATGACAGAGAATACAGTTATAGTCAAAGACACCTTTAAAAAAAAAAAGTAGGGGTGTGGATCGGAAAACAGTCAGTATTTAGTGTGACCACCATTTGTCTCATGCAGCACAACACATCTCCTTTGCATAGAGTTGATCAGGCTGTTTGTTGGTTGTGGTCTGTGGAATGTTGTCCCACTCCTCTTCAATGGCTGTGCGAAGTTGCTGGATATTGGCGGGAACTGGAACACGCTGTCGTACACGTCGATCCAGAGCATACCAAACATGCTCAATGGATTACATATCTGGTGAGTATGCAGGCCATGTATGAACTGGGATATTTTCAGTTTCCAGGAATTGTGTACAGATTATTGTGACATGGGGCCTTGCATTATCATGATAAAATATGAAGTGAAGTCGGCGGATGAATGGCATGACCATAAGGCACAGAATCTTGATACAGTTGAAACCGGGGTTCGTCCATGAAAAGCACACTTCTCCAGCCTACCAGTGGCCAGCGAAGGTAAGCATTTGCCCCCTGAAGTCAGTTTCAACGTCAAACTACAGTTAGGTTAAGATCCTGGTGAGGATGACGAGCACACAGATGAGCTTCCCTCAAAACAGTTTCTGACAGTTTGTGCAGAACATTTTTGGTTGTGCTAACCCACAGTTTCATCAGCTGTCCGGTGACTGTTTTCAGACGATCCTGCAGGTGAAGACGCCGGTTGTGGAAGTCCTGGGCTGGCATGGAAACACTTGGTCTGCGGTTGTGTGGCTGGTTGGACGTACTTCCAAATTCTCTAAAACGATGTGGAGGCAGTTTATGGTAGACAAATTAACATTCAATTATCTGCGGGACATTCCTGCAGTCAGCATGCCAATACTTTAAACTTGAGACATCTGTGGCATTGTGTTGTGTGACAAAACTGCACATTTTAGTGGCCTTTTATTGCCCCCAGCACAAGGTGCACCTGTGTAATGATCATGCTGTTTAATCAGCTTCTTGATATGCCACGATTATCTTGGCAAAGGAGAAATGCTCACTAGCAGGGATGTAAACACATTTGTGCACAACATTTTAGAGAAATTTGCTTTTTGTGCAAATAGAACATTTCTGGGATCTTTTATTTCGGCTCATGAAACATGGGACCAACACTTTACACGTTGTGTTCATGTTCTTGTTCAGTAGTAATTGAAAACTCTACCTACACATATTAACTTGCAGTATTTCAGTTTGACTGGAATTGATTCGACCTGTATTTTTTTATCCCAAGCTTTTTTATTTCTGGAGGCTTGAGGCTAAAATGCAGGCCTTGGGTGCAGTAGCTGATCCCTGAAAGTCAGTGTAGCACTAAAATATCATGGAATATATCACACTCCAGTCAATCAGCACACGGACTCCTAGCATTAGTCCTGTCAACTGTTTATAACGGTCACTTATAAACAGTTTATAAACGGTCGCTCTCATAGGTAATACAGTAGGTTTATCACGCTCTTTATCTCCATTCACAGTTTTATACTTAGAGAGTCTGAGAGTACCGGTAATCGGCCAAACATTATGATAGTCTGGTTTAGTTTACTGTTTGGGGTTTTAAAACTGGTTTATCCCATTGTTAATATCATGTAAAGTATTCACCAATAGAAAATGCCAGGGCCACTGGCTTAGAGAATTATTGGTGCTACGTTGTAGAAAACGGATTTCCCAAATGCCCCATGAATGGGAGAATGGGTTGGGATTTGCTTCTGTGAGTGTGTGTGTGTGCATGCACATATGGTAAGTGTAATCCTCTACACTACACTTGAAATGAGAATTTTAAGCTACTGTGTTTAACCTGTGGGTGTGTACTATATTTAAGCAGTAATGCACGAGGGGGTGTGGTATATGGCCAATATACCACGGCGAAGGGCTGTTCTTAAGCATGACTCAATGCAGAGTGCCTGGACATAGCCCTTAGCCGTGGTACATTGGCAATATATCACAAACCCCAGAGGTGCCTTACTGCTATTTTAAACAGGTTACCAAAGTAATTAGAGTATTACAAATACATATTTTGCTGTACCCGTGGTGTACCCGTATTTCCTAGGTCTGTCATTTCTAGTGCCTGATAGAAATGTTTATCCATGTTTTTGTTGAGTATTCTGTTGTGTTTTGGAAAGAGGTTATTCTCAGTAGGACAAGGGAGTAATGTTTTTCCCCCACCCCCTGTTGCAGTCCCTCTAGTGACCCTACCGCCTCCTTCCCAATTCTCACCTACTTCTGTCATCGTATGTCACAACATTCACACGTGTTACATTTTACCTCAATATCATGTGATAGATGCACGGCCAAAACAAACAGAAAACCTGAAAAACCCAAAAACCTCACCCCCACACAAAACTGATGGCCATTCTCTTTTTTATTTGACTAGGCAAGAACAAATTATTATTTTCAATGACGGCCTAGGAACAGTGGGTTAACTGCCTGTTCAGGGGCAGACAGATTTGTACCTTGTCAGCTCGGGGATTTTAACTTGCAACCTTTCGGTTACTAGTCCAACGCTCTAACCACTAGGCTACCCTGCCGCCCTGTTTTACTCTTGAAGAACAAACAAAAATCAAATGAGAACTCTGCTTCAAGCTTGTAATTCCATACCCCCAAGTTTCCTGCTGGCAGCACAATGATTACCTTAAGATGCTATGAAAATGGTTAATTCAAACTCAAAGTATTTTCTTCTCTTTTCTCCTCCTCTTCCTGTCCTACACCCTTCCTCCCCGCACTAGGTGAGCTCTTCAAGTCCTCCACTCGCCCCTGTTCTCTTTTTGTTGTCGTTTTACCCTTTTACAAACTCTGCCCGTCCTCAATCAGTGTGTTTTCCATAAGGTTTGGAATAGCTTTACAGGAACGTCTCTGCCCCCAGAAGGAGCCTCCTCCTCTGGGATTGTCATGCTGCTCGGAAGCTCCCCAGGAACACAGCATTGTTATTGGGATCCTCTAGAGTATTTGCATATGGGCCCTAGTTCCTCAGTCCTACTCTCCTGCCCCAAAACCTCCACAACTAACTTTACTATATACTAGGTTGGTGATACACGTAATAAATTGTAATTTTGTATTTACATTATTTTATTTAACACGGAAATCCCTTTGAGACCGAGGACTCTTGTAAGTGAGCCCTGCACACAATCATACTAGCTCATAGTATCTACAATCCCAACTCAAATTCCCCCCACAATATTTCCAAGCAGTATTAGGTAAAAGTGTTCATAATATTGTGGCAGTGACTTTCCATTTTGGAATATTGCTCCATTGTAATGGTCTTGGACATTGGCACATGTGTGTTTGCTAAAAAACCATACATAAGTGTGCCATGTGTGTGTGTAAAGGGCATTGGTAATTATTCAGAACCCTTGACTTTTTCAACATTTTGTTACGTTACAGCCTTATTCTAAAATGGATTTAAATGTAGTCCCCTCATCAGTCTACACACCCATAATGACGAAGCAAAAACTGCTTTTTTAGACATGTTTCGAATTTATTTAAAAAAATAAATATAGAAAATATCACATTTACGTAAGTATTCAGACCCTTTACTTGGTACTTTGTTGAAGCACCTTTGGCAGTGATTACAGCCTAGAGTGTTCTTGGGTACGACGCAACAAGATTAGCACACCTGTATTTGGGGAGTTTCTCCAATTCTTCTCTGCAGATCCTCTCAAGCACTGTCAGGTTGGATGGGGAGTGTCGCTGCACAGCTATTTTCAGATCTCTCCAGAGATGTTCGATCGGGTTCATGTCCGGGCTCTGGCTGGCCAACTCAAGGACATTCAAAGACTTGTCCCGAAGCCACTCCTGTGTTGTTTTGGCTGTGTGCTTAGGGTCGTTGTCCTGTTGGAAGGTGAACCTTCACCCCAGTCTGAGGTCCTGTGCGCTCTGGAGCAGGTTTTCATCAAGGATATCTCTGTACTTTGCTCCGTTCATCTTTCGCTCGATACTGACTAGTATCCCAGTCCCTGCCACTGAAAAACATCCCTACAGCATGACGCTGCCACCACCATGCTTCACCGTAGGCATGGTGCCAGGTTTCTTCCAGACATGACGCTTGGCATTCAGGCCAAAGAGTTCGATCTTGTTTTCATCAGACCAAAGAATCTGTGTGCTGTGTTTTCCTTTCTTTTTTACAAATAATCTTGTTTCTCATGGTCTGAGAGTCTTTAGGTGCCTTTCGGCAAACTCCAAGCTGGCTGTCATGTGCCTTTTACTGAAGAGTGGCTTCCATCTGGCCACTCTTCCAAAAAGGCCTGATTGGTGGACTACTGTAGAGATGGTTGCCCTGCAAGGTTCTCCCATCTCCACACTGGAACTCTAGAGCTGTGTCAGAGGTACCATCGGTTTCTTAGTCACCTCCCTGACCAAGTCCCTTCTCCCCCGATTGCTCAGTTTGGCTAGGCGGCCAGCTCTAGTATTGGTGGTTCCAAACTTCTTTCATTTAAGAATGATGGAGGCCACTGGGTTCTTGAGGATCTTCAATGCTGCAGACATTTTGTACCCTTCCCCAGGTCTGTGCCTCAACACATTCCTGCCTCGGAGCTCTACGGACAATTCCTTCGACCTCATGGCTTGGATTTTGCTCTGACATGCACTGTCAACTGTGGGACCTTATATGGACAGTTATGTGCCTTTCCAAATCATGTTCAATAAATTGAATTTACACAGGTGGACTCCAAGTTGTAGAAACATCTCAAGAATGATCAATGGAAACAGGATGGACTAGAGCTCAATTTCGAGTTTCATAGCAAAGGCTCTGAATACTTCTGTAAATAAGGTATTTTGTTGAAAAAACATTTCTACGTTAGCAAAATTTTGAGCAACCTGTTGTCATTTTGTCATTATGGGGTATTGTGTGTAGATTGATGAATTGTATTTAATACATTTTAGAATAAGGCTGTGACATAATGTGGAAAAAGTCAAAGGGTCTGAATACCTACTGAAGGTACTGTATGCGGGTATACATGTTTCGGTTTTGCTTGGGTGTTCTGGATGGAGGATGGGCGTAAGCATCTGCCTCTGATTGCAAGTTTGAATCTAGCGATAGAAAGTTGTTTTTGATATTTTAGTTTTAAAACTATCCCAAACCTTAACCTTTACCTCAACCATTTATGGTTAATGCCTAAACTTAAGAATTTGGGAGTTAATGCTTGAGCTTAACCTTAAAAATTCAGAGTTAATGCCTAAGCACTTCGAAATCTGACGTTCGAAAAACATGGACGATTTGGTCTAAATCTGACGTGAGACTGAAAGCTGGTAGGAAAAATGTGCCGTTTTTTGGAGACGTGTGAAGTTTCAGATGGATTTTTCACATGACTCAGACGAGTGGTTTTCAAACAAGTTTCACATCTGTGTTTTAGTAACTGCCATTGTTAGAACCTGGGTCCCCCACGGGAGAAGCCAACATCTTGACCATTCAACCAAGATGGCCAACACTCGTTTTGAAGTCGCAAAGATGAGGCTACCTCATCACGTGACCATGAATGACTTATGTCCACTACACTTTCACATGTTAATTTTCACATTTGTCAAGTAGGGATGTCAAATGTTTCAAATGTAATCGTGTTTATTGCAGGGTTTGCTATTTTATTTTATTTATTTATTTATTTATTTATTTATTTATTTATTTATTTAACCTTCATTTAGCTAGGCAAGCCAGTTAAGAACACATTCTTATTTACAATGACAGCCTACCCCGGCCAAACCCAGACGACGCTGGAACAATTGTGCTCTGCCCTATGGGACTCCCAATCCGGCCGGGTTTGTGATGCAGCCTTGATGCTCATGATTAATCACAAATTCGAATTTAGCTGTAACTTAAGATTTGATTATGTCCTAAGTAATTGTTAGCAAAATCAGGTAAACTGATACACACTTTCTTTAACCTTAAAGTGAACTTACTTTGGGGGGTTTATTTATAACACTCAGTATTCTTGCAGTGAAGCCGCTCAACAACTATATCACATGAGTTATCTTACAGGCTCCCATCCAGAGCGACACACGGAAGCAACCAGGGTCAACGCCCTGCTCAATGGCACGTCGACAGATCTCCCACAAGGGCCAAAACGGGGACCAGAACCAGCGATCCATCAGCCACCGGCCCAAGCTCCCAGCTGCCATGCCACCAGCCTTCCAAGATCCACCCCACAGTTCCCCAAGAGCTGCCCCTCAACCATCTGAGACCCCCCCCCCCTCCGAGAAATAATACATTTATAAAATAATTCCATTCCCCACTCCCAAGACCCCCCCCCCCCCCCCCCCTCAACGCACCAACAACCAACAAAATTAACAAAAGAGAGAGACAGGAAAACAGAAAACAACAATGTAAAAAACAAAAGACATCCAGGACAACAAAAATCATAACAGCAAGGCCAACCCGAATATATTTGAGTGCATGTATGGCACTATTTACGTGTGTGTGTGTGTGTCTTTGTATGTGCACATGTGTGCATTTGAATGAGAGTGTGTGTATATGCATATGTACAAACATTCTCACGGCATCAGCCTCAGGCAAACCGGCATTAACTGTAACAACACAGCCCCTCAGTGTCACTCAAACTTACTTTTTGTTATGTTTTATTTTGACTATTTTTTTTATTTTTTATCTTCGACTGTCATTCTATCCCCCGCCCAGCAACTTCACTCCCACTTGTCTCCAATTCCACATCCCAACCCTCAGCTTCCCTCAGCCCATCCCACGTATCTCTGCTGGCCACCCTCTTCGGATTTCTACACACCACATATCTTTCAACTATGCTGTGATATTTAACATAGAATTTCAATCTAATCAAATAGAATCCACAGATTGTGAGTTGAAGATAAATACTTTTACTACGAGTATTAGTATATTAGTAATTGACTGAGCCGGTCTCTCCAGACCTCCAAACAGTACTATTTATAGGGTCAATTTTAGATCATTGTAATGCTTTTTCAGCCAATCCTGAACCTGAGACCAGAAACAGGCTACATGAGGGCAATACCAAAATAAATGGTCTATTGATTCTGTGTCCTCACAAAAAAATCTGCACAACTTCGATGATTGTATGCCCCAAATATTCACCATTTTATTGGTGGCAAGAATTCTATATAATAATTTTAGCTGAAAAGCACAAAGTCTTGAATCTTGCGTCATTTTATATATCAACTCATACATCCTATTCCATGGAATCGGTACATCAAAAATCTCTTCCCAACTATATTGCAATCTGTATGGCACAGGTGTCAACATCCTGGTCCTCAAATGAAACGTTTTATGCTGTTTTTAGTTTTGATCCTTTATATTGGGCAGACAGACCAGGTCCAAATAAAGTAAAATCATTTTTGCTCATATGATTTGAAAAACGAAGTAGGCAGCGCCATAAGTAAGTGAGTAAACGGAGATATGACTAAGGAGTTAATCAGCGCAATTTTTCCATAAATAGACAGTATTTACCTCTCCATGGTTGCAGGATTGCAAGTTTTCTATTGAAATTCATTGTGGAGAGCTCATTTTATAGCTTTTGTGATATGAATACCAATTATGTCTACTCCACTGTCAGCCCATTTTATAGGTAAACTTCAGGGTAATTTAAAAGTTGTATTTTTTAAAGATCCAATACGTATTATTGTACACTTATCATAATTAGGTTTTAGTCCAGAGAGACCAGAAAAGTTATCTAGATCTTCAATGAGACATTGCAGAGATCTAGCATGTGGACTTGAGTCATCGGCATGTTTTAAAGCCTTTGATTAATCACTAATTCAAATTTAGATGTAATTTAACTTCTTACGGCTGAAATCCCGTTAACGGGATCAATATTACAACAGACAGTGAAAGTGCAGGGCGCCAAATTCAAACAGAAATCTCATAATTAAAATTCCTCAAACATACAAGTATTACACAGCGTTTTAAAGATAAACTACACAGCGTTTTAAAGATAGGCTTTACGACGAAAGCATACCATGCGATTATGTTAGGTCAGCGCCAAGTCACTGAAAAACATAGCCATTTTTCCAGCCAAAGAGAGGAGTCACAAAAAGCAGAAAAATAGATAAAATTGATCACTAACCTTTGATGATCTTCATCAGATGACACTCATAAGACTTCATGTTACACAACACATGTATGTTTTGTTTGAAAAAGTTCATATTTATATCCAAAAATCTCAGATTACATTGGCACGTTATGTTCAGTAATGTTTTGCTTCCAAAACATCCGGTGATTTTGCAGAGAGCCACATCAATTTACAGAAATACTCATCATAAATATTGATGAAAATACAAGTGTTATGCATGGAATTAAAGATATACTTCTCCTTAATGCAACCGCTGTGTCAGATTTCAAAAAAGCTTTACGGAAAAAGTACACCATGCAATAATCTGAGTACGGCGCTCAGACACTAAAACAAGCCATACAGATACCCACCATGTTGTAGAGTCAACAGAAGTCAGAAATAGCATTATAAATATTCACTTTCCTTTGATGATCTTCATCGTAATGCACTCCCAGGAATCCCAGTTCCACAATAAATGTTTGTTTTGTTCGATAAAGTCCATCATTTATGTCCAAATACCTCCTTTTTGTTTGTGCGTTTAGTTCAAAAATCCAAATTCAAGAGGCACTTAGTCCAGACGAAAAGTCAAAAAGTTCCATTACAGTTCGTAGAAACATGTCAAACGATGTATAGAATCAATCTTTAGGATGTTTTTATCATAAATCTTCAATAATATTCCAACCGGACAATTCCTTTTTCTTTAGAAATGAAAAGGAACGAAGCTCACTCTCACGGCCGCACGCCTGACTGAGCTCATGGCATTCTGCCAGACCCCTTAGTCAAACAGCTCTTATTCTTTCCCCCTTCACAGTAGAAGCCTGAAACAAGGTTCTAAAGACTGTTGACATCTAGTGGAACCTTAGGAAGTGCAATCGGACCAAATTTTACACTGTATATTGGATAGGCAAATCTTGGATAGACAAAGACAAATCTCAGATTTCCCACTTCCTGGTTGGATTTTTTCTCAGGTTTTTGCCTGCCATATGAGTTATGTTATGCTCACAGACATCATTCAAACAGTTTTTGAAACTTCAGAGTATTTTCTATCCAAATCTACTAATAATATGCATATCTTAGCTTCTGGGCCTGAGTAGCAGGCAATTTACTCTGGGCACCTTTTTTATCCAAGCTACTCAATACTGCCCCCCAGCCATAAGAAGTTAATTAGGGAAGAATGGACTGACTGTCAATGCTAGCAATGGTATAGATATCACGTTTGATATTGGATTTATTAACTACAAAAAGGCAAGACGTGTTTTTTAATTCTAGTGCTGCTCTGCAAACCCAAGCTCTGGTCCAACGTTAAACCATATCGGTAGTTCAAAGACATTCAAAGTTCCTCCATAGAAGCCACTCCTCCGTAGGAATAATTCTGTGAGCCTAATTGTAACGGGTGTCCTGAAGAAGAGGAGGAGTAGGGATTGGACCAAAGCGCAGCGTGATATTTTGACATAACGAAGTTTAGTAAAGTAAAGACGAAAAACCGAAAACACTTCAACAAACTACAAAATAACAAAACGAACGTAGACAGACCTGAACATGGAACTTACATAAATACACGAAGAACTCACGAACAGGAACAGACTACAAACAAACGAACAAACCGAAACAGTCCCGTGTGGTGCAACAGACACAGAAAACAATCACCCACAAACAAACAGTGTGAACAGCCTACCTTTATATGGTTCTCAATCAGAGGAAACGTCAAACACCTGTCCCTGATTGAGAACCATATAAGGCTAATTACACCTGACCTAAACATAGAAACACAAAACATAGAATGCCCACCCCAACTCACGCCCTGACCAACTAAACACATACAAAATTAACAGAAAACAGGTCAGGAACGTGACACTAATTCAGATAATGCATGTCATAACAAGATGCCCAGCACTTCAAGGCAAGCTTCCTTCATTCTCTCTCGCTCTCTCACCACCTTTAAAATTTCAGTTGCATCTCGCACCCTAGACTGTGACTGGCAGCACAGTGTGTGTGGTTGTCTTTCATTATGATTAAACCATGCTGTTACGGCAAAATACAATTTCCTCTTAACTACTTTCTTATACAGATTAAATCGCTTATCCACTCCACAGCAAGCTGCTCTATCTGCACTGATTGGTGAAGTAATTTAATGTCGAGCTAAATACAAAAAAAGACAGATTTTAGAGGTTTAAAAAAAGAACAGAAATGAACAATATAACCCAGCACTTTTTGGGGGTTTGAAACCGGTTAAAAAACGTTCTTTTGCTGGTCGGAACAGTAGAACGGAAGAAAGAAGAATGTCCCCCGCACGTGTTTTGTCTCTGTATCAAGTGTGTGTGCTTATATACAGTATGTGTGTGCGCATCCCTGTGTGTTATTCTGTGTTTTGTCTCTGTATCCACCTGTGTGTGTGTGTGTGCTTGTGCGCGCATCCCTGTCCCCTCATGTTTGTCTGTGTTTTGTCTCAGTATCTCCCTCTGTGTGTCTGGGGCAGCTCTGTTGTGGATGTGACAGCTCCCCTCCCATCCCTCCGTGAGTTGGGCCTGGCAGATGTAGAGGTGTCACCACATTTATTAATTGTTTACACTCACCTGTCTACCTGTCTTCCTGTCTGCCATGGTCCCTCTGAGCCATGGGGACCGTGTTGAGAACGGAGGACAGGAGAGGGATGAAGGGGGCAGGAGAGAGAGGTGAGGAGATGGCTGAGGATGGGGTAGAGGGATGATATGGAGACAGGAGAGCGGTGAGTGGGGATATGAGATGAGAGTGAGGGGGGAACAATAAGAGGAGACAATATAGAAGTGAGGAAGGAGAGGGGTGAGGGGGACAGGATTGAGAGACATGAGATGAGAGGGGAGGTAGCAGGCTAGCAAGGATGCCACAGGATGGGCCGCGATACCTTCAGGCGTGTGTCTGAACAACAGTGTTGTCATGTTAAAGCACAGATCACATGTAGTGGGAGTCTGTCATGCCCTGCTGCTCCCAAAGTCGCTTTACTTTGTCTGACTGCGTGTGTGTGTGTGTGTAGACAGCGGGAAAAAGAGAGAGAGAGAGAGAGAGACCCTCAGATTTAGAGTATTTTTTGCAGCGTCCTGGTCCTGCTGGGTAAATTAGCATCTTAATGAGCATGTTGTTTACCCAAAAATGAGAGGGGGGATCATTTCTCCTAGTCATGCGATATTTAGATGTGTAATTACATTTTGAAAACAAAACAGCTGTCAGTCAATGATGGCATTAATGCAGCTACTTGTGAAGGAGTTTTTGATCCGGGTGTGGTGATATTGTAGTTGCCTAGGAACATAAACAGAATACCACATGGGCAGCCTAGTAGTTCAACGGTTGGTTAGAATTAGACTCTATCCGTTTTAGAAGGAAGTGAATATATGGCAATGTTTATGATATGATTATATTTATCAATAACATTTATGAGATGTACAGTGCCCTCCGTAATTATTGGGACAGTGAAGCATTTTTTACTTTTGGCTGTAAATGCCATAAGTTTGGATTTGAAATATGAATATGAGGTAAAAGTGCAGACTGTCAGATTTAAATTGAGGGTACCGTTTATAAACTACAACACTTTTTGTACATAGTCCAGACAAAATAATTGGGACAAATTCACTTATGTGTGATAAAGTAGCAAAAACTTAAGTATAGGCTCACAAATCATATGCCAAATTGATCGTGATGGCGCCGACAGAGATGGTCGCCTCGCTTCACGTTCTTAAAAAACTATGTACAGTATTTTGTTTTTTTAATGTATTATTTCTTACACTGTTACCCCAGGAAATCTTAAGTCTTATTACATACAGCCTGGAGTAACTATTGGATATAAGAGCAACGTCAACTTACCAACATTACAACCAGGAATACAACTTTCCCAAAGCGGATCGTATGTTTGGTCCACCACCCAGGACAATGGATCGGATCCCAGCAGGCGACCCAAAACAACAGCGCCGCAGAAGGTGCAGACGGAGCGGTCTTCTGGTCAGGCGCCGTAGACGGGCTCATCGCCCACCGCTCCTGAGTATACTACTAGCCAATGTCCAGTCTCTTGACAACAAGGTAGACATATCCGAGCAAGGGTTGCCTTCCAGAGAGACGTCAGAGATTGTAACATTCTCTATTTCACGGGAACATGGCTCACTCAGGATACGTTATAAGAGTCGGTACAGCCACCCATTTTCTTCACGCATCGCGCCGACAGAAACAAACATCTCTCTGGTAAGAAGAAGGGAGGGGGTTTATGCCTTATGATTAACGAGTCGTGGTGTGATCATAACAACATAAAGGAACTCATGTCCTTTTGTCCACCTGACCTAGAATTCCTTACACTCAAATGCTGACCGCATTATCTACCAAGAGAATTCTCTACGATTATAATCACAGTCGTGTACACCCCCCGCCCCAAGCAAACACCTCGACAACCCTGACAGAACTTCATTGGACTCTATGTAAACTGGAAACCACATATCCTGAGGCTGAATTTATTGTAGCTGTGGATTTTAACAAGGCTAATCTGAAAACAAGGCTCCCAAAATTTTATCAGCATATCGAATGCGTGACACGGGCTGGCAAAATTCTGTATCATTGCTACTCTAACTTCCGCAATGCATACGAAGCCCTCCTCGCCCTCCTTTCGGGGAAATCTGACCACGACTCCATTTTGTTGCTCCCAGTCTATAGACAGAAACTAAAACAGGAAATGCTCAGGTCTGTTCAACGCTGGTCCGACCAATCTGATATGTTCCGGATAGCTTTGGACAACAACATTGATGTATACGCTGATTCGGTGAGCGAGTTCATTAGCAAGTGCATCAGTGATGTTGTACCCACTGACTATTAAAACCTTCCCCAACCAGAAACCGTAGATTGATGGCAGCATTCGCGCAAAACTGAAAGCGCAAACCACTGCTTTTAATCATGACAAGGCGACCGGAAACATGACCGAATACAAACAGTACTATGCATCAGTATAGAGACAAAGTAATTCGCAATTCAACGGCTCAGACAAGAGACCTATGTGGCAGGGTCTAGAGTCAATCACGGATTACAAAAAGAAAACCAGCCTCGTCGCTGACACCGATGTCTTGCTCCCAGACAAACTAAACAACTTCTTTGCTCGCTTTGAGGACAATACAGTGCCACTGACACGGCCCGGCCCGCTACCAAAACCTTCACCGCAGCCAACGTGAGTAAAACGTGAGTAAAACCACTGGCACGGCATCCCTAGCCGCGTCCTCAGAGCATGCGCAGACCAGCTGGCTGGTGTGTTTATGGATATATTCAATCCATCCCTATCCCAGTCTGCTGTTCCCACATGTTTCAAGAAGGCCACCATTGTTCCTGTGCCCAATAAAGCTAAGGTAACTGAGCTAAACTACTATCGCCCCGTAGCACTCACTTTCATCATCATGAAGTGCTTTGAGAGACTAGTCAAGGATCATATCACCTCCACCCTACCTGACACCCTAGACCCACTCCAATTTGCTTACCGCCCCAATAGGTCCACAGACGACGCAATCACAATCACACTGAACACTGCCCTAACCCATCTGGACAAGAGGAATACCTATGTAAGAATGTTGTTCATCGATTACAGCTCAGCATTTAACACCATAGTACCCTCCAAACTCGTCATTAAGCTTGAGACCCTGGGTCTCGACCCCGCCCTGTGCAACTGGGTCCAGGACTTTGACGGGCCACCCCCAGATGGTGAGGGTAGGAAACAACATCTCCACCCCGATCCTCAACACTGGGGCCCCACAAGGGTGCTTTCTCCGCCCTCTCCTGTACTTCTTGTTTACCCGTGGCCATGCACACCTCCAACTCAATCATCAAGTTTGCAGACGACACTACAGTGGTAGGCTTGATTACCAACAACGATGAGACGGTTTTCAGGGAGGAGGTGAGGGCCCTCGGAGTGTGGTTTCAGGATAATAACCTCACACTCAATGTCAACAAAACAAAGGAGATGATCGTGGACTTCAGGGAACAGCAGAGGGAGCACCCCCCTACCCACATCAATGGGACAGTAGTGTAGAAGGTGGAACGTTTTTTAAGTTCCTCGGCGTACACATCATGGACAAACTGAAATGGTCCACCCACACAGACAGCGTGGTGAAGAAGGCGCAACAGCGCCTCATTTGTATCTGTGCTAGTCAGTCTAAATCAGTGTTAGTCAGTCTAAATCAGTGTTAGTCAGTCTAAATCAGTATCAGTACATTTGTATCTGTGCTAGTCAGTCTAAATCAGTGTTAGTCAGTCTAAATCCGTATCAGTACATTTGTATCTGTGCTAGTCAGTCTAAATCAGTATTAGTCAGTCTAAATCAGTATCAGTACATTTGTATCTGTGCTAGTCAGTCTAAATCAGTGTTAGTCAGTCTAAATCAGTGTTAGTCAGTCTAAATCAGTATCAGTACATTTGTATCTGTGCTAGTCAGTCTAAATCAGTGTTAGTCAATCTAAATCAATGTTAGTCAGTCTAAATCAGTATCAGTACATTTGTATCTGTGTTAGTCAGTCTAAATCAGTGTCAGTACATTTGTATCTGTGCTAGTCAGTCTAAATCAGTGTTAGTCAGTCTAAATCCGTATCAGTACATTTGTATCTGTGCTAGTCAGTCTAAATCAGTGTTAGTCAGTCTAAATCAGTGTTAGTCAGTCTAAATCAGTATCAGTACATTTGTATCTGTGCTAGTCAGTCTAAATCAGTGTTAGTCAATCTAAATCAGTGTTAGTCAGTCTAAATCAGTGTCAGTACATTTGTATCTGTGCTAGTCAGTCTAAATCAGTGTCAGTACATTTGTATCTGTGCTAGTCAGTCTAAATCAGTGCTATTCAGTCTAAATCAGTGTTTGTCAGTCTAAATCAGTATCAGTACCTTTGTATCTATGTTAGTCAGTCTAAATCCGTATCAGTACATTTGCATCTGTGCCAGTCAGTCTAAATCAGTGTCAGCGAGTCTAAAATCGGTCTTAGTGAGTTTTTCATAGATGTAGAAAATTGCCAATCAATATACACGTACCTCCACAGCGACCATGTTATTTAAGAAGCCTATTCGATTCTGAGTTCTGACATATAAAGTTTGCATGTGAAACTATTTCTAAGACACATACTTTCAGTTCTTCCAATCTCACTTCACTCGCACAAAATAGAGAGGCTTGCGCTGCTGGTGCTAGCACATGTGTAGATCAAATGCCCTAATAATTCTAAATATTGCTCAGAAATCCTGGTGTTTTAATCAGCGTATGTTTACTTTGATTATGACCTTAAGATAAGCTGAGTAAGGTGTTTACATGACTAACACCGTACCCAAACCACCCGCTCGCCATCGTGCACAAATTGATTAAGTCCCCCCACACCAAACGCAATCACGATATGCAGGTTGAAATATCAAAACAAACTGAACCAATTATATTAATTTGGGGACAGGTCGACAAGCATTAAACATTTATGGCAATGTAGCTAGCTAGCTTGCAGTTGTTAGCTAATATGTCTGGGATATAAACGTTGAGTATTTATTTTACCTAAAATGCACAAGGTCCTCTACTCCGACAATTAATCCACACATAAAACGGTCAACCGAATCGTTTCTAGTCATTTCTCCTCCTTCCAGGCTTTTTCTTTTTTGGACTTTATATGGCGATTGGCATTTAACTTTCAGGACGACCGACCTATCTCAGTTCATCTTTCAATCACCATGTGGGTATAACCAATGAGGAGATGGCACGTGGGTATCTGCTTTTATAAACCAAAGAGGGGATGGGTGTAGTGAGGTGCGTACTGGCGACAGAGAAGTCAGGTGCAGGAGAGCAAAAACTGATTTACAGCGGTGTCGTTTAATATCCATAAACCACCGTCAACAGAGCAATACAGTAAATGGGTCAAACAAAACACGGTAAATACCAGCACACCATGCATAAGCACTACAAGAAACAATTACCGACAAGGACATGAGGGGAAACAGAGGGTTAAATACACAACATGTAATTGATGGAATTGGAACCAGGTGTGATGAAAGACAAAACCAATGGAAAATGAAAAGTGGATCAGCGATGGCTAGAAGGTCGGCGACTTCGACCAACTTCGGCGGAAGTCGTGACAATGGGAGAGGCAGGACTTGCACCGCGCTCAGCGTCACAAATCGAACTGACTTCTGTTTTAGCGCTTGGCAACGCAGATGCTCGTTGGTGCGCGCGAGCAGTGTGAGTTTAATAATTGAATAACATGTATGTTTACATTTATTTTGCAACGCTCGCACACGTAACGCCATACTCGGCCTACTACCATATCAGTTTAATATCCAATTATTAGTGTGGATGTAAACATAATCATTGAGAATACAGCAGTGTTATATTGAGTCTAAATCTGTGTTATATATGTATAAATAGTCTTAATCAGTGTCAGCGTGTATAAATGAGTGTTATGTTGAGTCTAAAACAGAGTCATAAAGTCTAAATCAGTGTCAATTGGTCTCTATTTATTTATTTAACCTTTATTTAACCAGGTAGACCAGTTGAGAACAAATCATTTCCAACTGCGACCTGGCCAAGGTAAAGCGATGCAGTGTGACAAAAACAACAACAGAGAGTTACACATAAACAAACGTACAGTCAATAACACAATAGAAAAATTATGAACAGTGTGTGCAAATGTAGAAGAGTGGGGAGGTAAGGCAATAAATAGGCCATAGAGGTGAAATAATTACAATTTAGCATTAACACTGGAGTGATAGATGTGCAGATGATGTGCAAGTAGAGATACTGGGGTGCAATAGAGCAAGAGGATGAATAACAATATGGGATGAGGTAGTTGGGTGTGCTATTTACAGATTGGCTGTGTACAGGTACAGTGATCGGTAAACTGCTCAGACAGCTGATGCTTAAAGTTAGAGAGGGAGATATAAGACTCCAGCTTCAGTGATTTTTGCAATTCGTTCCAGTCATTGGCAGCAGAGAACTGGAAGGAAAGGTGGCCAAAGTAAGTATTTGCTTTGGGGATTACCAGTGACATATACCTGCTGAAGTGTGTGCTACAGGTGGGTGTTGCTATGGTGGCCAATGAGCTGAGATAAGGTGGGGCTTTACCTAGCAAAGACTTATAGATGACCTGGAGCCAGTGGGTTTGGCGACGAATATGTAATGAGGGCCAGCCAACGAGAGCATACAGGTCACAGTGGTGGGTAGTATATGGGGCTTTGGTGACAAAACGGATGGCAAAGTGATAGACTGCATCCAATTTGCTGAGTAGAGTGTTGGAGGATATTTTGTAAAGGACATCGCCGAAGTCAAGGATCGGTAGGATAGTCAGTTTTATGTTTGGCAGCATGAGTGAAGGAGGCTTTGTTGCGAAAGAAGAAGCCAATACTAGATTTAATGTTGAATTGGAAATGCTTATGTGAGCCTGGAAGGATAGTTTACAGTCTAACCAGACACCTAGGTATTTGTAGTTGTCCACATATTCTAAGTCAGAACCGTCCAGAGTAGTGATGCTAGTCGGGCGGGCAGGTGCAGGGAGCGATCGGTTGAAGAGCAAGCATTTAGTTCTGCTTGCATTTAAAAGCAGTTGGAGGCCACGGAATGAGTGCTGTATAGCATTGAAGCTCGTTTGGAGGTTTGTTAGCACAGTGTCCAAAGAAGTGCCAGATGTATACAGAATGGTGTCGTCTGCATAGAGGTAGATCAGAGAATCACCAGCAGCAAGAGCAACATAATTGATATATACAGAGAAAAGAGTCAGCCCGAGAATTGAACTCTGTGGCACCCCCATAGAGACTGCCAGAGGTCTGGACAACAGGCCCTTCAATTTGACACACTGAATTCTATCTGAGAAGTAGTTGATGAACAAGGCGAGGCAGTCATTTGAGAAACCAAGGCTATTGATTCTGCCAATACGAATGTGGTGATTGACAGAGTCATAAGCCTTGGCCAGGTCGATGAAGACTGCTGCACAGTAATGTCTCTTATCGATGGCGGTTATGATATCGTTTAGGACCTTGAGCGTGGCTGAGGTCCACCCATGACCAGCTCGGAAACCAGATTGCATAGTGGAGAAGGTACGGTGGGATTCGAAATGGTCGGTGATCTGTTTGTTAACTTGGCTTTCGAAGATTTTAGAAAGGCAGGGCAGGATGGATATAGGTCTATAACAGTTTGGGTCTAGAGTGTCTCCCCCTTTGAAGAGGGGGATGACCGTGGCAGCTTTCCAATCTTTGGGGATCTCAGATGATAAAAAAGAGAGGTTGAACAGGCTAGTAATAGGGGTTGCAACAAAGAGAGGATAGAAAGAGAGGGTCCAGATTGTCTAGCCCAGCTGATTTGTATTGATCCAGATTTTGCAGCTCTTTCTCTAAATCAGTATAAGGTAGTCTAAATCAGCATCAAACAGAGAGAGAAACATGCTGTAAAGTGTGCAATGACGTTTATTTGTAACAAAGCAGCAGAGAAGCTGCGGCCTATTGTGACATAAGTCTGCGACTCGATTTCGAAGATGGAATGGGGCTCGTAAACACGTAATAATGGACCGTTGGACATTCGAGACGTCGTCATGTTTCACTATTTTACTCATTGAAAGAGAAATGGTCCACTGAATCATGAACAAGACTGTATAAAATGAAGTTTGAATGGCCTTTGATTTAGTCCATTTTATCCATTACTTACTTATTCATCAGCAGCTAGGCTCTTTTTTCTCTCCCAGTCTTTCAAATCAATATTACGGAGCGTGGTTGTGGTTTTGGAGTGTGGGTTGGGGTTGGGTTTTTTCTTCAAAGTGGTGATTCTGGAGTGTTCAGCCATCTGCTCTCTCGCTCTCTCTCTATCTCACTCTCTCTCTCTCTCTCTCAGCAGTGCCCGTTCATTAAACACACCCTTAGTAACAAGCCGCAAAGTGCCAATCTGTGCCGTGATACGGCCAATCCCTGTCAACTGGGAAGGGAACATCATTTCAACTATTCTGTGTTGCCATGGAAATAGAGACCTCAATAAGTTCATCTTTGCATGTGTGTGCGTTTTTTTCAGGGCTTGGCAGTTGATTGGTTTGTTGGTGATTGTAAAACTGTGTGAGCTCTTGCCTCCCTGCACCAATATGTGTGTGTGCGTGTGTCACTGTTTGCCGCCGTGTGTGCTTGCTTGGATGTGGGTGTGGGTGTTTTAGGGCCTGCCAGTTGGTTGGTTAGTTGGTGGTTATGTGAGCTGTTGCCTCCCTGCACCAGTGTGTGTCCAGTGTGTGTATTCTCTACAGGCTACTCATACATTTCACAAAATGCAATCTCTGGCAAGCGGAGAGAGGAAGAGAAGAAAGAGGGATAACAAGAGGAGTGAGTGGATGAGGGGAGAGAGGGGATTAGAGAAGAGAGGGAATGAATGGAGAGAGAGAATAAGGAGAGTAGAAAGGGACGAGAGGGGATGAGCAGTGGGCTAGATGCAGAAAGACAATGACTGACTAGTGACTTCTAATCTGTTTTTAGGTGATGAATGGCTGTGAAATGGGTCAGTGGACTACGTGTGATGCAATGTTTGAACCAAATTAGATCTGTTTGAAAATGTTGTAACACATTGCAGATGAGTTCAGTAGGTTATGTGATGTCTTTCTTCCCTCATTTGACATTGAGTGTTCAGTGTGTTAGATGCCGTCACGGTCTCCTTTGATATTTTGGTAGTAGTAGTACGTAGTAGTGGTGGAAAAGGTCACTTTGAAGAAAACAATTTTCCCCAGAAACACTGGGAGGATACCAATGTACAGGCGTGTGAAAGGGGACCTCTGGTGTGTGTGTGTGTGTGTGTGTGTGTGTGTGTGTGTGTGTGTATGTATCTGCCTGGGTGTGTGTGTGTGTGGCTTGTTACAGTGGAGTGTGATGCAGCTTGATCAGATGGTTCCTAGGAACTCGTCCCTTTGATGATAATGTTATTTGTGAAAACTCTGCGAGGTAGTTGGCCCCCCCCCCCCCACCTTTCCTAGAGGAAGCGTAAGCGATATCTCAGTTATCTCAATGCTATGCCTCCCTAACTCGCAGAAACATCACCAAATATTACCCCCTCCCTCCACCGTTACACTCCGGATGAAATTTGATTGAAGGAAGTGTTGCAGATGCAGGGTAGGAGGAACCATCAAACGCCATGTAATCACCCAGTAAACATATGGAGAAGAAAAACAGTGTTGTGATACATTCAGATCTGTGGTTTAATAACGCTGGTGCGTTTATTTCTTTCTAATTATGTTTGTGGGAGTGTAAGTGTTAAATCCAATTTGAATTTGTCACATGCTTCGTGAACAACAGGTGTAGGCTAACAATGAAACGCTTGCTCACGGGACATTCCCAACAATGCAGAGAGACAATAGAAAAAGTAGATAAAGACAATAATCTGAGGAATAAATACACAATGAATAATGATAACTTGGCTATATAGACTGGGTATCAGTACCGAGTCGATGTGCAGGGGAACAAGGTAATTGAGGTAGATATGTACATGCAGTGCCTTCGGAAAGTATTCAGACCCCTTGACTTTTTCCACATTGTTATGTTACAGCCTTATTCTAAAATGCATCCTCATCAATCTACACACAATACCCCATAATGACGAAGCAAAAAAAAATCAAACAAAAACTGAAATATTAAATTTACATAAGTATTCAGACCCTCTACTCAGTACTTTGTTGAAGCACCTTTGGCAGCGATAACAGCATCGATTATTCTTGGGTATGACGCTGCAAGCTTGGCACAATTGTATTTTTGGAGTTTCTCCCATTCTTCTCTGCAGATCCTCTCAAGCTCTCCAGAGATGTTTGATCGGATTCAAGTCCGGGCTCTGGTTGGGCCGCTCAAGGACATTCAGAGACTTGCCCGAAGCCACTCCTGCGTTGTTTTGGCTGTGTGCTTAAGGTCATTGTCCTGTTGGAAAGTGAACCTTCGTGCCAGTCTGAGTGCTCTGGAGCAGGTTTTCATCAAGGATCTCTCTGTACTCTGCTCTGTTTTTCTTTCCCTCGATCCTGACTAGTCTTCCAGTCCCTGCCACTGAAAAACATCACCACAGCATGATGCTCCCACCACCATGCTTCACAATAGGGATGATGCCAGGTTTCCTCTAGACGTGACGCTCGGCATTCATGCCAAAGAGTTCAATCTTGGTTTCATCAAGCCAGAGAATCTTGTTTCTCATTCTCAAACTTCAAGAGGACTGTCAAGTGCCTTTTGCTGAGGAGTGTCTTCCGTCTGGCCACTCTACCATAAAGGCCTGATTGGTGGAGTACTGAAGAGATGGTTGTCCTTCTGGAAGGTTCCCACATCTCCACAGAGGAACTCTAGGGCTCTGTCAGAAAGACCATTGGGTTCTTGGTCACCTCCCTGACCAAGGCCCTTCTCCCTCGATTGCTCAGTTTGGCCGAGCGGCTAGATCTCGGAAGAGTCTTAGTGTTTTCAAACTTCTTCCATTTAAGAATGATGGAGGCCACTGTGTTCTTGGGGACTGTCACGTTCCTGACCTGTTTTCCTTTGTTATGTATTTGTTTTAGTTGGTCAGGGCGTGAGTTGGGTGGGTTGGTCTAGGTTTGATTTTCTATGTTGGGATTTTGTGTTCGGCCTGGTATGATTCTCAATCAGAGACAGCTGTGAATCGTTGTCCCTGATTGAGAGTCATACTAAGGCAGCCAGGGTTTCACTTGTGTTTTTGTGGGTGTTTGTTCCTGTGTCAGTGTTTGGGCCACACAGGACTGTTTCAGGTTAGTCACGTTTGTTGGTTGTTGTATTTTGTAGTGTTTGTTGTTTTCCCATTAAAATATGAATACTTACCAATCCGCATCTTGGTCCGATCCATGCTCCTCCTCGTCTGAGGAGGAGAACGACTACGACAGCCGTTACAGGGACCTTCAATGGTGCAGACATTTTTTGGTACCCTTCCCTAGATCTGTGTCTCGACACAATCCTGTCTTGGAGCTCTACGGACAATTCCTTCGACCTCATGGTTTGGTTTTTGCTCTGTCATGCACTGTCAACTGTGGGACCTTATATAGACAGGTGTGTGCCTTTCCAAATCATGTCCAATCAATTGAATTTACCACAGGTGGATTCCAATCAAGTTGTAGAAACATGTCAACGATGATCAATGGAAACAGGATGCACCTGAGCAAAATGTCTAACCTCATAGCAAAGGATCTGAATACTTATGTTTTTTTATTTTGAAAACATTTGCAAACATTTCTAAAAAACTGTTTTTGCTTGGTCATTACTGGGTATTGTGTGTAGATTGATGAGGACACATTTGTATTTAATCCCTTTTAGAATAAGTCTGTAACATAACAAAATGTGGAAAAGTTAATGGGTCTGTCGACGTTAGCTAGCTAGGCTACATAACGTTACATACCATTCAGACACGTCGCAGGGCAGACGTGGTTGAACTTAGTTTTCCGACGTGGTTGAACTTAGTTCTTCGTAGCTAGAAGTTAAGGCTCAAACATATTAGGTTGGATCTGTTGGAAATCTTTCTCGGGATTTTCTAAGGGAAGCAAACCTCCCTCGGGATGCAGTCAGACACAAAGCTGCTCTCGCTGTCAGAGACGTCTGCGTAGCCCATTGTTCCACCGGTGAAGTGTGTGTGTTGTTGACGGAACTAGTAGCGCACGTACACTCCCACTTTTGCAATGTAATGCTTGTCGTTTGACCTTACGCCTGCTCACATGTGAAAGTTAAAGTAAATCACATGATAAATGAGCTGAAAAGGAGGCTGGAAGCCGTCTTCAAGGTGCCGCCAGCCGCCTCTGGTGTGTGTGTGTGTGTGTGTGTGTGTGTGTGTGTGTGTGTGTGTGTGTGTGTGTGTGTGTGTGTGTGTGTGTGTGTGTGTGTGTGTGTGTGTGTGTGTGTGTGTGTGTGATTTAATGGTTCAAACACACTGTTGTGTGCAGGCCCTCTTTAATGGCTGCCATATGGTGTGTTTGTGTGTGCCTGTGCAAATTTGTTGTGTGTAGGTGGGCAGGATGGCTTACCGCACCATGCTGTGTTGTGTTTGTGGTAGCAGAGTGAGCGTGTTCAATGTTTTTGTTGGCACTAATAAAAACATGTAAGGATTTAAATCCACAATCCGGACAATGTAATTACTTAATGCCATTAAGATTAAAATCTTATCCGGGATGGTACCAGAGATACAATTTGTTCCGTTCCTTTTAATATTCAGATCATTTTCATTTCAAATATCAGGTCCAATTTAATTTAGTACATTCATGCGTATGGAATTTAAATAAAACTGACACCATTTATTCAGGTGAACCATAACCCCCAAGACCTCATGGCCAAGTCTTTCCACCCACAGTGCTCTGTTCCTGATGTAATTTCTATAGTGAGGGGGGGTCAAGAGTGGGAGTCACTAGGGTTAAAGTAAGGGTTGTTGACCTGTGTGTGTTCTATCTTATCTGCATGTAATCCGGAGACCACTTACATTTCCAAAGCCATCAGGCGGGTCTGAAAGTGCATCTTTGTCATGCAGGAAAAATGGAAATACAGAGGAGAAAAGGAGCGTAAAGAGAGGGAGGAGAGCGAGGTGAATCTCCAATGGTTCGATTGCTTGGCCTGCAGTGGAGGGGAAATGGAAAGTGTAAGAGAGAGACAGTGAGAGAAAATAAGGCATACACTCCTAAAAAATAAGTGCGCTTTGCGATTCTATACAGAACCTTTTGAAGTCCAGAATGAAACAAGCCATTGACCCGTAGTTAGTTCTATATATCACCATTTCTTCTAGCAGTTTACAGAGAGAAAGAACAAGAGAGAGGAATGTAGAGAGAGAGAGAGATAATTAATTAATAAACAAACAAATTATTTAAGAAATAAATGGATGAACATATTTTGAATACATATAGAGTTGAGAGAGGAAGAGACACGGAATGAGGGAGAGCAAGAGAGAGCAAAGGAACAAGAGAGAAGGAATAAGAGAGAGAGGAGAAAAGTAGGGTGGCGTACCATGAATGTCGGATGGGTTAGCTAACCCCCCTTTTCTGTCCTCCTCTGGAAATGGAAATGGCCCTACTCACAGTTTAGTGCAGTTTAGAATGAGGAATTCCTGTATGCTGCTGTAGCCCGACAGTGTAAAACAGAATGGAGCAGGAGATTTACAAGGATTAGTTCACCACATGTTTCTCTTTATTATGGAAAAGAAGCCATCCTCATTGAAAATGAGAGAGGAAAGGTGAGTTGAGGAGAAAGGATGGAAGACTGGGAAGTAGGGAGAGGAGAGGGGGAAGGGTATTTGTTCCTTAATATTCGTATAGGTAAGACACGCGTATGCGTGCACGGACACGTGCACGCACGCAAACACACACGGCAGCTTTTGCAGCTCTTTGCAATTGTAAAATACAGCCTGGCCGTTGTGTTTATACTAATTTGTCTTTTAGATTTGTTTGTATATGGTCCTCCTTGATCGCACACGCTTTTTCAGTTCTGCCCACAAAATGTATATAGGATTTGAGGTCAGGGCTTTGTGATGGCTACTCCAATACCTTGACTTTGTTGTCCTTAATACATTTTGCCACAACTTTGGAAGTATGCTTGGGGTCATTGTCCATTTGGAAGACCCATTTGCGACCAAGCTTTAACTTCCTGACTGATGTCTTGAGATGTTGCTTCAATATATCCACATAATTTTCCTACCTCATTTTCCTATCTATTTTGTGAAGTGCACCAGTCCCTCCTGCAGCAAAGCACCTCCACAACATGATGCTGCCACCCCCGTGCTTCACGGTTGGGATGATGTTCTTCGGCTTGCAAGCCTCCCCCTTTTTCCTTCAAACATAATGATGGTCATTATGGCCAAACAGTTCTATTTTTGTTTCATCAGACCAGAGGACATTTCTCCAAAAAGTACGATCTTTGTCCCCATGTGCAGTTGCAAACCGTAGTCTGGCATTTTTATGGCGGTTTTGGAGCAGTGGCTTCTTCCTTGCTGAGCGGCATTTCAGGTTATGTCGATATAGGACTTATTTTACTGTGGATATAGATACTTTTGTACCTGTTTCCTCCAGAATCTTCACAAGGTCCTTTGCTGTTGTTCTGGGATTGATTTGCACTTTTCGCACCAAAGTATGTTCATCTCTATATAGAATGCGTCTCTTTCCAGAGCGGTATGACGGCTGCTTGGTCCCATGGTGTTTATACTTGCGTACTATTGTTTGTACAGATGAATGTGGTACCTTCAGGCATTTGGAAATTGCTCGCAAGGATGAACCAGACTTGTGGAGGTCTGCAATTTTGGTCTGAGGTCTTGACTGATTTCTTTAGATTTTCCCATGATGTCAAGCTAAGAGGCACTGAGTTTGAAGGTAAGTCTTGAAATACATCCACAGGTACACCTCCAATAGGCTAATTGACATAATTTGAGTCAATCAGAACCTTCTAAAGCCATGGCATTATTTTCTGGAATTTTCCAAGCTGTTTAAAGGCACAGTCAACTTAGTGGATGTAAACTTCTGACCCGCTGGAATTGTGATGCAGGGAATTATATGTGAAATAATCTGTCTGTAAACAATTGTTAGAAAAATGTGTTGGTTGAAAAACGAGTTTTCATGATTCCAACCTAAGTGTATGTACACTTCCGATTTCAACTGTATATGTACATATCTACCTCATTTATCTCGTACCCCTGCACAACAACTCAGTACTGGTGCCCCGTGTATACAGTGCCTTCGGAAAGTAATCAGACCCCTTGACTTTTTGTTCATTGTTACGTTACAGCCGTATTTTAAAATGGATTAAATAAAATAAAATCCTCATTAATTTACACACAATACCACATAATGACAAAGTGAAAACAGGTTTTTAGAAATTATTGCAGAAATACCTTTTTTACATAAGTATTCAGACCCTTTGCTCTGAGACTCGAAATTGAGCTCCGGTTTCCTTTGATCATCCTTGAGATGTTTCTACAACTTGAATGGAGTCCAGCTGTGGTAAATTCATTTGATTGGAAATTATTTGGAAAGGCACACATCTGTCTATATAAGGTCCCACAGTTGACAGTGCATGTCAGAGAAAAAACCAAGCCATGAGGTCGAAGGAATTGTCCGTAGACCTCCGAGACAGGATTGTGTCGAGACACAGATCAAGAGAAGGGTACCAACAGATTTCTGCAGCATTGAAGGTCCCCAAGAACACAGTGGCCTCCAAGAAGAATCCTGTAATCGCTGCCAAAGGGGCTTCAACAATGTACTGAGTAAAGGGTCTGAATACTTATGTAAATGTGATATATATATATATATATATATTTTATATATAGAATTGTCTAAACCTGTTTTTGCTTTTGTCATTATGGGTTATTGTGTGTAGAGTGATGAGAAATATATATATATTTAATCCATTTTAGAATAAGGCTGTAACGTAACAAAATGTGTAAAGTCAAGGGGTCTGAATACTAAACGAATGCACTGTATATGGACTGGACACCTCTTTCAAACCAGGATAAATCTGAGAGAACATTTGATTCTGGTGCAGCACAAGCGGCCTACAAAGTTACAAGCATAGGTTAGCAAATTTGATTTACATTTTGAAATATAATAGGGCCTATTTGTATAATTAGTAGATGGACTTCTATACTGTACCTTTCATAATATTCCCCCTAATGTCATAAACCTACCTCTTTCTCTCTCTATTGTCGCATCATTCCTTCCTCGCTTTCAACATTTAAATTAAATACCTTTCATTGTCCTTATCTTAATCGTTCTAATGACATGCTTGACTAATATAGGACTAGAATTAGATGTAGATGGCTTTCTCTGCTCTTCACGAAGATTGAATGGTTACGGGTCTGAATAAATAGCCTACCGCCATCGCGCGTTTGCTCTTCTTTCAAACTACCCGTGAGTTCTATTGGAAGCTGTATTTAACTTTTAGAAAATAAGAGCTTTCTTTCATTTCTATTGGTATAAGAAATAAAACAAATTAAGTAAATGTCCAGCAAGCTATTCTTGTCTAGATTTTCCTGCATTGGACTCCAAGAGCTAAGGAGCGTTTTTTAAAGAGGCCAGCAGAGCACAGTTGTGTGTGTATTGTGCAAGAGACAGAGGCAAGTTAGAAGCGTCTAATGCATAAGACTGCACATGCATGCTCTGATTTAAGCAACAATATTTAAGTCATGGCTGTTTCAAACCTCTGCAGCTGCAATAAAATGAAATAAAATCGTCACCCCCAAAAAATGAGGGTGACCCCCGAAAGCTAGACGGAGATGTATCAATTAGATACGCATCCGTTCCTTATATTACTGTAGCATGCGCTATGCTGCAGAAAATGTAGGCCTACCTGTCATAAGAAAAAAAAAGTTAACACGATGAGATGATAGGTCTACATGTATCGTGAGCTGCACTCTTTACTGCGACGGGCTGTCTGTCCCCACCACGAGCGTTCATGATTGTTCATGCAGAGAGAAGGCTGTAGACAAGTCATATTTAGACATTGCGTATCATTTAACAGTTCCATTTCACGTCATGCTGTTTATAGAAATCCTTTATACTCATTTATCATTTTGGCGGTAAATCTCTGTAAATCTCAGTAACCGCGCTCCCGCCATTCGACCCTAATGTGTATGCGACAGAGATGGTGAATGAGAGTACTTCAGGTGAAGTGGTGTATTAAACTCTCCGCTCGCTACTCCACTCATGCCTAAAAGGAGCACTAAAAAAAGAGATCTGTTGAATGAAGTTTCCTCCTCTGTTAACTCTTTTATCAGTCATCCCTCCCTCACCGTGTTGGGAGGAGAGGCCCCTAATGGTCTGCATTTGGTAGCTTAAACACTTCCTCCCCAAGTGCCCATTATGTGAGTGTCCTCACATAACTGCTGTTTTATAGGGGCGAAGAGCCTCAATAGAGTGGACACACACATACACTATCGTACACGCACCCATGCACGCACGCACACACACACACACACTATCATAAGCGCATGCACATTTTGTTACGTTACATTTTGTTACGTTAAATCCTATTCTAAAATGGATTTTAAAAAATATTTTTGGGGGGGAAATGTTTACAAATGTATAAAAAAACTTTTAAAAAACTGAGACCTTATATACAAAAGTATTCAGAGGCTTTGGTATGAGACTCGAATTTGAGCTCCGGTGCATCCTGTTTACATTGATCATCCTTGAGATCTTTCTACAACTTGATTGGAGTCCACCTGTGGTAAACTCAATTGATGAGACATGATATGGAAAGGCACACACATGTCTATTTCAGGTCCCACAGTTGGCAGTGCATGTCAGAGAAAAAAACAATCCATGAGGTCGAAAGAATTGTCCGTAGAGCTCCGAGACAGGATTGTGATGAGGCACAGATCTGGGGAAGGGTACCAAAAAATGTCTGCAGCATTGAAGGTCCCCAAGAACACAGCGGCTTCCATCATTCTTAAATGGAAGAAGTTTGAAACCACCAAGACTCTTCCTAGAGCTGGTCACCCAGCCAAACTGAGCAATCGGAGGAGAAGGGCCTTGGTCAGGGAGATGACCAAGAACCCCATGGTCACTCTGACAGAACTCCAGAGTTCCTCTGTAGAGATGGGAGAACCTTCCAGAAGGACAACCATCTCTGCAGCACTCCACCAATCGGGCCTTTATGGTAGGAAGCCACTCCTGAGTAAAAGGCACATGACAGCCCACTTGGAGTTTGTCAAAAGGCACCTAAAGGACTCTCAGAACATGAGAAACAAGATTGTCTGGTCTGATGAAACCAAGATTGAACTCTTTGGCCTAAATGCCAAGCATCACATCTGGAGGAACCTTGCAATCATGGTGGTGGCAGCATCATGCTGTGGGGTTGTTTTTCAGCAGCATGGACTGGGAGACTAGTCAGGATCCAGGGAATGATGAACGGAGCAAAGTACAGACAGTTTGTAGCGTTATACCCAAGAAGGCTCGAGGCTGTAATCCCTACTCAGTATTTTGTTGAAACTCCTTTGGCAAAGGGTCTGAACACCTATCTAAATGTGATATTTCAGTTCTTGAAAAATGTATAAATTGGCAAAAAATTCTAAAAACCTGTTTTGCTTTGCCATTCTGGGGTATTGTGTGTAGATTGATGAAAAAACAACAATTTCATACATTTTTGAATAAGGCTGTAACGTAACTAAATGTGGAAAAAGTCAAGGGGTCTGAATACTTTCCAAATGGACTGTAAGCATGCACACACACACACACACACATCCTTAGAATGGTCTGTGAATTAACATTTAAAGGACAGGTGAGATGGTAGGACATACATTTGGTGCAGTGTGTCAGAATAAGACATTCATCCATGTTTCTCAAACATCACATTTTGAAGTTATTACAAACATCACATTTCTAAGTGTTTTAGGTTCAATTTAGGCATTATCTCCAAATTATTTAAGTTAGGGTTAAATTCAGGCATTAACCCCTGAAATCTTAAGGTTAGGCGTTAACTCTGAATGGTTAATTAAGGTAAGGGTTAAGGTTTGGGATATGCTAAGAACAAAAACAAAAGTACATTTCTATCACTGGATTTCAACTTGTAACCTTTGGAATCAGAGGCAGATGCATACCCCTATCCACCATCCCCGTTACCAATGCCTCGGCAAAACCGAAACCTTCTTCAAGGTAACAGCACTCACCGTTGCCCCTAGCAGCCAGTTTCCATGTCAGCTCCCGACGTCCTCAGACATGGATGAACGTTGAATACTGTCTTGTATCATGGGGGACCTGGCTGTAATTTTTAATGAAAATCATGCAAATCATTACATGTGTTAAAAGCAAATTGCAACTGAAAACGTGGGTATAAGTGAATTCACCATGGCGAGGTGTTTTATATGGAAGCCCATACCTGCCCCCAAAATGTGTTAATAAAATGCCTCATGATTTGTCAACATGCTCAATTAATCTGTGCTTGATCAACTGTAGTCTACTGATTAATAATAATAATAATTAATAAGCCTATCTGATCCCATCCGGGCCCAGAGGAAACGTAATGTTCCGTTTTTACAGCCTAACCTATGTATTTATAGCTGAAATAGGCCCGTTTATTTGTGATCTGAGAAAATGTGAACCTGATCAAATTTGGTTTATATTCACACTGCGGGTGGCTAGGCTACCTCTGCCTTTTTAATCCAAAATGATTGACTGGAATGAATCAATAAAAACAATAGTGATGACATACTGTATGTTTATCTTTTTAATTACAGATGCAATGGCCTACAAAATGCAGCCCTGTATACAGCGAGCTCAGCCCTGTTTTATTCTCCAATCGCAGTTGTTATCTCTTTTTCTGTGTAAAGGGTCTCAAATATTAGGAACATGTCTATACGTTTCAGCTGTTTCAGAAACATTGGTCTGCTATTACCATTTACTATAAGAGTGTTGGCTCAAGGAGACAATTCTGTTGACACTGCCCTGCTTCAAGCGGGGCAACTGTCAGGTGAGTGTTGTTCTCTACCTCCAGAGGTTAGGATTATGGGTTAGAATATGTGTAGGAGACAAGCTAATTAAGGGAAATTACCATCTCTGTAATTCAATGGTTTTCAGTAATATAGCCTTCACAAAGTGAGTGTCTAAGTGAATATGTTATCTTTGAAATTAAAGTCATTGTATCTTCATAATGAGTTTAATTTTAAAGATAACATCTTCACTTTGACACTCAATTTGTGAAGGCAATAGTACTGAAAACCATTGAAGAAAACAACAATTTTATCATAAGGCCTTTCTCTGAGGGCTTAGTTACACCCTAACACAGTGGTCTGAATCTCCTGGTTTACGTGCCACATCAGGCCTGCAAGTCACATTATGCTGGCTTGCAAAATTATGTGTAATTCCTATTGGAATCCAGCCAGAGTGAGGATATCCAACAATTGGAACTTTTAATCACTGCATTCAGAATGACTTCCAGGGTAGAGAAGATTGATTATTCAGACTACCTACATCATATAAACTGGAACAGCCCTCTCAGTAACGGGTGCAATAAGTCCAACTACGAACAGAATGGATTAGTTTAGAAAAAATGTACTTTATTTATTTTTGTGTAGCATGATTGATCAACCAATCAAAAAACATGCAACAACGCAGGTACTGAAACAAACAATTCTGCACGAGTTTATGCTGCAAAATACGATAACGATGGGCGTGGCTTTGAGTTGCTTTGAGCAAACATGAAGTTGTCATTTTACTCAACAAGCTCGTTCAAATTCAGCTGACTTCGAGCAGAGTTCTTTGAGTAAACACACCTTACCACATTAGCTCAAATTCTCATCGTTGTGAAGTCCACTCGACTCACAGAATAACTCTGATTAAGCAATTGGTTAAGTTGTCCTTTTTTTTTACTGTCTGCGTGTGTGCGCGTGCGCGAGAGAGAGAGAGTGGGAGAGAAAGAGAGAGATGAACTTGCCAGTGGTCACTGTAAGGACCTGTAAAGCCTCTCAGGTTTTAGTGTAATGTCTTAGAGTCAGCCCTCTGGGGCTTCTGACACGTGTCTCTGCTGACATCTCACAAACATCTCCGACACACAGTCAACCTCTTCTCTTTACACATGTTAGAAAACGATCATCCATCGTAGTCAGTTAGCTAAGACGGTTACTATTTTGATGAGTCGATGATAAAACCACACGCTGATCCAACTTTGGGCCTGCTTATTTTCTGAATTCTTTAAACTAATGTAAACTATTGTATGTTACTTACACATTGTGTGTGTGTGTGTGTGTGTGTGTGTGTGTGTGTGTGTGTGTGTGTGTGTGTGTGTTTGCGTGCACTTGAGTTCTACCTGGTGTGTGTGTGTGTGTGTGCTACCTGTGTGTCTGTGCTACGTACCTCTGTGTGTTGTCATGTGTTTATGCCCCCAGCAGCTCTGTGCCTCAGGCCTGTAGCCAGTCAGGTCAGAACAATAGAGGAGCTGCTCCCCCTGCTGCCACTCCCCTGAACTGTTCTCTCTCCTTCTGGTGTGTGTGTGTGTGCATGTAACTGCACATACATTGGGGCAAAAAAGTATTTAGTCAGCCACCAATTGTGCAAGTTCTCCCACTTAAAAAGATGAGAGAGGCCTGTAATTTTCATCATAGGTACACTTAAACTATGACAGACAAAATGAGAAAAAAAAATCCAGAAAATCAAATTGTAGGATTTTTAATTTATTTATTTGCAAATTATGGTGGAAAATAAGTATTTGGTCAATAACAAAAGTTTATCTCAATACTTTGTTATATACCCTTTGTTGGCAATGAAAGAGGTTTTCTGTAAGTCTTCACAAGGTTTTCACACACTGTTGCTGGTATTTTGGCCCATTCCTCCATGCAGATCTCCTCTAGAGCAGTGATGTTTTGGGACTGTTGCTGGGCAACACGGACTTTCAACTCCCTCCAAAGATGTTCTATGGGGTTGAGATCTTGAGACTGGCTAGGCAACTCCAGGACCTTGAAATGCTTCTTACGAAGCCACTCCTTCGTTGCCCGGGCGGTGTGTTTGGGATCATTGTCATGCTGAAAGACCCAGCCACGTTTCATCTTCAATGCCCTTGCTGATGGAAGGAGGTTTTCACTCAAAATCTCACGATACATGGCCCCATTCATTCTTTCCTTTACACGGATCAGTCGTCCTGGTCCCTTTGCAGAAAAACAGCCCCAAAGCATGATGTTTCCACCCCCATGCTTCACAGTAGGTATGGTGTTCTTTGGATGCAACTCAGCATTCTTTGTCCTCCAAACACGACGAGTTGAGTTTTTACCAAAAAGTTCTATTTTGGTTTCATCTGACCATATGACATTCTCCCAATCTTCTTCTGGATCATCCAAATGCTCTCTAGCAAACTTCAGACGGGCCTGGACATGTACGGCTTAAGCAGGGGGACACGTCTGGCACTGCAGGATTTGAGTCCCTGGCGGCGTAGTGTGTTACTGATGGTAGGCTTTGTTACTTTGGTCCCAGCTCTCTGCAGGTCATTCACTAGGTCCCCCCGTGTGGTTCTGGGATTTTTGCTCACTGTTCTTGTGATCATTTTGACCCCCCGGGGTGAGATCTTGCGTGGAGCCCCAGATCGAGGGAGATTATCAGTGGTCTTGTATGTCTTCCATTTCCTAATAATTGCTCCCACAGTTGATTTCTTCCAACCAAGCTGCTTACCTATTGCAGATTCAGTCTTCCCAGCCTGGTGCAGGTCTACAATTTTGTTTCTGGTGTCCTTTGACAGCTCTTTGGTCTTGGCCATAGTGGATTTTGGAGTGTGACTGTTTGAGGTTGTGGACAGGTGTCTTTTATACTGATAACAAGTTCAAACAGGTGCCATTAATACAGGTAACATCATTCCTTCAATTCTGACCAGTTTACCAGTCCCTACCGATGAAAAACACCCCCATAGCATGATGCTGCCACTACCATGCTTCACTGTGGGGATGGTGTTCTTGACGTGATGAGAGGTGTTGGGTTTGCGCCAGACATAGCGTTTTCCTTGTTGGCAAAAAGCTCAATTTTAGTCTCATCTGACCAGAGTACCTTCTTCCATATGTTTGGGGAGTCTCCCACATGTCTTTCGGCGAACACCAAATGTGTTTGATTATTTTTTTCTTTAAGCAATGGCTTTTTTATGGCCACTCTTCCGTAAAGCCCAGCTCAGTGGAGTGTATGGCTTAAAGTTGTCCTATGGACAGATACTCCAATCTCTGCTGTGGAGCTTTGCAGCTCCATCATGGTTATCTTTAGTCTCTTTGTTGTCTCTCTGATTAATTAATGACCTCCTTGGCTGGTCCGTGAGTTTTGGTGGGCGGCCCTCTCCTGGCAGGTTTGATGTGGTGCTATAGTCTTTCAATTGTTTAATAATGGATTTAATTGTGCTCCATGGGATGTTCAAAGTTTCAAATATTTTATTGTAACCCAACCCCGATCTGTACTTTTCCCCAACTTTGTCCCTGACCTGTTTGGAGAGCTCCTTGGTCTTCATGATGCCGCTTACTTGGTGTTGCCCCTTTCTTAGTGGTGTTGCAGACTCTGGGTTCTTTCAGAACAGGTATATATACTGAGATCATGTGACACTTAGATTGCACACAGGTGAACTTAATTTAACTAATTATCTGACTTCTGAATGTAATTGGTTGCACCAGATCTTATTTAGGGGCTTCATAGCAAAGGGGGTGAATACATATGCACGCACCACTTTTCTGTTTTTTATTTGATTTCACTTCACCAATTTGGACTATTTTGTGAATGTCCATTACATGAAATCCAAATAAAAATCTATTTAAACTACATGTTGTAATGCAACAAAATAGGAAAAACGCCAAGGGGAAGAATACTTTTGCAAGGCACTGTATATGCCCCCTTTATTTATCCTACGGTTCTGACTTTGTGTACAGGGAGAATACGGCCCATGTTCTGAGTTCTGTCGCTGTACATTTCAAAAGTGCTGACCAAATAGTCCTAGCTCGCTCATTAATGTCTTAATCGAAATTACGGATGGCCTCTTATCCACTCGTCATTCCCTTATGCCATAGATTGTACATCTCAATTGTCAGTAGAAACTCCATTTGTTTAGGCAAGTTAGCCATATCAGCTATATATTTTTTTAAAAGCTTGATTTGATGTTTTTTTAACCTGTCTAGGACTGGGGTTCCGCTAGCGGAAGCGGGGCGCCAAAATCAATCAACAGAAATCTCATAACTCAATTTTCTCAAACGTACAAGTATTAGACACCATTTTAAAGATAAAATTCTCGTTAATACAACCACAGTGTCCGATTTCAAAAAAGCTTTTCTGCAAAAGCAGAACTTATCATTATGGTAGATCAGCAACTAGTCACAGAAAGCATACAGCGATTTTCCAACCAAAGAGAGGAGTCACAAAAACCAGAAATATTGATACAATTAATCATTAACCTTTGATATTCTTCATCAGATGACACTCCCGGGACAATATGTTACACAATACATGTATGCTTTGTTCGATCAAGTTCATATTTATATCCAAAAACCTCAGTTTACATTTGGCTTTGCCTCCAAAACATCCCGTGAATTTGCACAGAGCCACATCAAATCACAGAAATACTCATAATAAACATTGATAAAAGATACAAGTGTTATTCACAGATTTAAAGATATACGTCTCCTTAATGCAACCGCTGTGTCAGATTTCAAAAAAACTTTACGGAAAAAGCAAACCATGCAATAATCTGAGTACGGCGCTCAGACGACAAATCAACCCAAAGAGATATCCGCCATGTTGGAGTTAACATAAGTCAGAAATAGCATTATAAATATTCACTTACCTTTGATGATCTTCATCATAATGCACTCCCAGGAATCCCAGTTCCACAATAAATGTTTGATTTGTTCAATAAAGTCCATCATTTATGTCCAAATTACTCATTTTGGTTCACGCGTTCAGTACACAATCTAAACTCACGAGGCGCGGGCAGGTCCAGGCAAAAGGTCAGACAAAAAGTCATATTACAGTCCATAGAAACATGTCAAATGAAGTATAGAATCAATCTTTAGGATGTTTTTAACATACTTCTTTAATAATGTTCCAACTGGAGAATTCCTTTGTCTTCAAAAAAGCAATGGAACTCAGCTCGCTCTCACGTGAACGAGCGTCACGAGCTCCTGGCATTCTGCCAGAGCCCTGACTTAATCCCCTCTCATTCGGCCCCACTTCACAGTAGGAGCATCAAACAAGGTTCAAAGACTGTTGACATCTAGTGGAAACCTTAGGAAGTGCAAAATGACCCCATAGACACTGTGTATTCAATAGGCCAAGAGTTGAAAACCTACAAACCTCAGATTTCCCACTTCCTGGTTGGATTTCTCTCAGGTTTTCGCCTGCCATATGACTTCTGTTATACTCACAGACATCATTCAAACAGTTTTAGAAACTTCAGAGTGTTTTCTATCCAAATCTACTATTAATATGCATATATTAGCAACTGGGACTGAGTAGCAGGCAGTTTACTCTGGGCACGCTTTTCATCCAAACATGAAAATGCTGCCCCCTATCCATAACAAGTTTGAGGCAGTAAATGTGGCTGAACGAACTGTTTCGCTACCAGACAAGACAAGTCTCCGCTGATAACCAGGTGTAGCGGTGGTAAGGATTCACTCCATGGTGCTGAAAAGAAAGCTCTGCTGTTGGGACAGCTTTATGTCGGCCCTAACAGTTTGTGGGCACCGTTTGTCACCGTTATACTGCAATGACTGTATACTTTAGTGTTGTGTAGTGGCTTTGCTGGCATTAACAATTTATTGATTTTTATGTTTGCCCCAACAATAATTTTATGCTACAATCACCACTCTGCACTACATAGGGAATAGGGTGTCATTTTGGACGCATCCATTGTCTCAGAGTCAACTGACAACAGGCACATGGGCCTGACAACTAGAACACACATCGGACAGAAATGTGAAAGATGCCGAAAGGTGTTCTCAGAGTAATTAAACCAAATCGACAGAAGGTTTTTCCTCTCCTTTATCAGTGAGTTACGTGGGTCCCCCCCACACACACAAGCACACAGCTAAGCATATCTAGAGAGTTTTAAGTGGCCATTGTCTGCTGTGTTACACGGGACATATGGTCAGCTGTCGTGTTGAACCAATTGATCAAAGGCTGAACTTGGCCCTAATTGTTCCACTTCAGGCCAGGCAGGTGCATGTTGATGGTCTCATTGAGGTGAGGGGCTCATTGACTTGATTTTAATTTGTTGGAGGGTCCCCATACCCCTGACCACCACCCCCCATTAAAGGAGAAGTTCAGAAGTGTGTGTGTGTGTGTTTGACAGAGTATCTCTGTCAGTGTCTCTGAGAGAGAGTTGGGGTGGTCTGGGGAGATAAACAGGACACAGCAGGGCTAGTGTTTGTGTTTACTCTGTGTTTATACAAGTTTGTGTGTGAGGGAGGTAGAGGGAGGTGAGAGAGAGGTATGTAAGGAAGGAGGGAGGGAGTTTAAAAGGGGAAGTGTTTTTATATGGGGGTGCAGCAGCTGACTGACAGCACCTTGTCTCTGTAAACCCACCTCCATTCATCCATCTATTCCATCACCCCTCCATATCGCTCTCCTCCCTGCTGAATGACAGACGGAAGTAATTTTTCCTCAGAAATGTGAGTGTGTTTGCTTGACAGACAGTCTCTTTGCAATCATTACCAATTTGGGGTAAAAAAGACCCCCGCTGGCTATTTTAAGACACATATGTAGTTGAAATCGGAAGTTTACATACACCTTAGCCAAATACATTTAAACTCAGTTTTTCACTATTTCTGACATTTAATCCTAGTAAACATTCCCTGTCTTAGGTCAGTTAGGATCACCACATTATATTAAGAATGTGAAATGTCAGAATATTAGTAGAGAGAATGATTTATTTCAGAATGATTTCTTTCATCACATTCCCAGTGGGTCAAACGTTTACATACACTCAATTAGTATTTGGTAGCATTGCCTTTAAATTGTTTAACTTGGGTGAAACGTTTCGGGTAGCCTTCCACAAGCTTCCCACAATAAGTTGGGTGAATTTTGGCCCATTCCTCCTGACAGAGCTGGAGTAACTGAGTCAGGTTTGTAGGCCTCCTTGCTCGCACACGCTTTTTCAGTTCTAAACACACATTTTCTATGGGATTGAGGTCGGGGCTTTGTGATGGCCACTCCAATACCTTGACTTTGTTGTCCTTAAGCTATTTTGCCACAACTTTGGAAGTATGCTTGGGGTCAATGTCAATTTGAAGACCCATTTGCGACCAAGCTTTAACTTCCTGACTGATGTCTTGAGATGTTGCTTCAATATATCCACATCATTTTCTTCCCTCATGATGCCATTTATTTTGTGAAGTGCACCACTCCCTCCTGCATCAAAGCACCCCCACAACATGATGCTGCCACCCCCGTGCTTCACAGTTGGGATGGTGTTCTTTGGCTTGCAAGCCTCCCCTTTTTTCCTCCTAACATAATGATGGTCATTATGGCCAAACAGTTCTATTTTTGTTTCATCAGACCAGAGGACATTTCTCCAAAAAGTACGATCTTTGTCCCCATGTGGAGTTGCAAACCGTAGTGGCTTCTTCCTTGCTGAGCGTCCTTTCAGGTTATGTCGATATAGGACTCGTTTAACTGTGGATATAGATACTTTTGTACCTGTTTCCTCCAGCATCTTCACAAGGTCCTTTGCTGTTGTTCTGGGATTGATTTGCACTTTTCGCACCAAAGTATGTTAATCTCTAGGAGACAGAATGCGTCTCCTTCTTGAGCGGTATGACGGCTGCGTGGTCCCATGGTGTTTATACTTGCGTACTATTGTTTGTACAGATGAACGTGGTACCTTCAGGTTTTTGGAAATTGCTCCCAAGGATGAACCAGACTTGTGGAGGTCTACAATTTCTTTTCTGCGGTCTTGGCTGATTTCTTTTGATTTTCCCATGACGTCAAGCTAAGAGGCACTGAGTTTGAAGGTAGGCCTTGAAATACATCCACAGGTACACCTCCAATTGACTCAGATGATGTCAATTAGCCTATCAGAAGCTTCTAAAGCCATGACATAATTTTCTGGAATCTTCCAAAAAGTTTAATAGCACAGTCAACTTAGTGGATGTAAACTTCTGACCCACTGGAATTGTGATACAGTGAATTATAAGAGAAATCATCTGTCTGTCAACAATTGTTGGAAAAATTACTTGTGTCATGCACAAAGTAGATGTCTTGCCAAAACTATAGTTTGTTAACAAGAAATTTGTGGAGTGGGTGAAAAACGAGTTTTGATGACTCCAACCTAAGTGTCTGTAAACTTCCGACTTCAACTGTATGTTGATGTTTTTAGGGTTAAAGACGGCCTAAACAGCTATGCATTGCTTCACATTACCATTGACACTATTAAGTGGTATCTTTCTACCCACAATCAACCTACAATCAACCCACAATCAACCCACCCACCCACCCACAACCACACCACCCTACTCCTGTCTCTGCCTCTGTCTTTTTCGCTTTCTCTCCTCTCCCTCCAACTTTCTCTCCCTCTCTCTATTCTTGTCTCCTCTCATCTTTCCGGCCTCTTTTCTTTCTGCGTACCTCTCGTTCTCTCTCCCCATATATCATATTTTCTCCCTCCTTTTCTACTCTAGGAGCACCGCTGAATCTTTTTTAGACCTGCAAGTGTGAAAACTGGTTGGCGAAATAGAAAGAAAAGAAGTTCAGTGACATTTAAAGTCGGCCCTCCTAGTTGTTATCTAATCCCATCTCTTTATCGCTTACAAGGTTTTTTAACCTGTTAGGCGGGCTGTCCCGACATCGGTACACTTAAGACAACATCCAGCTCAAGTGCAGGGCGCGAAATTCAAAATCTATTTTTTTTAAATATTTAACTTTCACACATTAACAAGTCCAATACAGCATTTGAAAGATAAACATCTTGTCAATCCAGCCAACATGTCCGATTTTTTAAATGTTTTACAGAGAAAACACCACATATATTTATGTTAGCTCACCACCAAATAAAAAAGAGGACAGACATTTTTCACAGCACAAGTAGGATGCAAGTAGCATGCACAAGCCAACCTAACTAACCTAGAACCAACCTAAATAACCTAGAAAAAACTACCTCAGATGACAGTCCTATAACATGTTACACAATAAATCTATGTTTTGTTCAAAAAATTTGCATATTTTAGCTATAAATCAGTTTTACATTACTGCTACCATCATAGCTACAGTCAGAAATCGCACGGGAGTAGCCAGAGAAAATACAGACACCAACGTCAACTACTAATTACACATCATAAAACATTTCAGAAAAATATATGGTGGATAGCTAATGAAAGACAAAGATCTTGTGAAAAGAGCCAATATTTCCGATTTTTGAAGTGTTTTACAGCGAAAACACAATATATCGTTATATTAGCTTACTACATTAGCTAGCACACAGCAGCATTGATTCTAGTCGAACGGTAGCATAGCACAGTTCGACAGATATATGAAAAAGCATCCCAAATTGGGTCCTTATCTTTGTTGATCTTCCATCAGAATGTTCTCCAAGGGGTCCTTTGTTCAGAAACGTCTTTATTTCGATCCAGAACGAACGATTTCCCTCTTGAATTAGCAAGCACACTGGCAGTGCGACGCTAACCTCTCCATCTTGACAAAATTCTTGCGTCGCATCACGTCTAAAGTCCAGAATAAATTTCAATAATATAATTAAACTATATTGAAAAAACATACTTTAGGATGATATTGTGACATGTATCAAATAAAATCGAAGCCGGAGGTCATATTCACCTTTAACGAGCGTTTTCCAGGAGCCGAGTACAGGTCCTACTTCGCGCCCAGAAAAAAAAAATAAAGTGCGCAAGTCTCACTCCAAGAGGTTGTGTTCAAACCCTGGACGAGATATTCAAGTCCTTTCTGCTCTCACTTCCGCATGACACCCAGGGGAAGGCGTATGACGTGTTTCTACAGTCCTAAGTGACATGCCCTTTTATAGACAAGGTCTTGAAGAGAGACATCGATTTTGGAAATCTCACTTCCGGATAGGAAATGGGCTGTAAAAATAGTTCTGTTCCACTTAGAGAAATAATTCAAACGTTTTTAGAAACTAGAGACTGTTTTCTATCCAATAGTAGTAATAATATGCATATTGTAAGAGCAAAAATTGATTAAGAGGCCGTTTGAAAATGGGCACATATTTTCCAGTTTTTCAATACGCCCCCTGCAGCCATAAGAAGTTTACAGATTCAGTGGGGCCTTAGGGAGAGAGAGAGAGAGAGAGAGAGGACTAGTCTTAATTAGGTTGGGTATTATCTGGGCTCTGTGAGGACAGGGTTCTCACACCGGGACTGTTTCAAATTACCCTAATTGGATTTTGAACAAAAACTCAACAAATACGCAGGGTTAAATAAATAGAGAGGGAGAAATTAGGGAGTTTGGCATGGGAGGAGGACAAGAAAGGGCCCTTTTGGTTGGGTCACGGTCAAGGTCCTCCTTTACAATGATTTTAAAACAAACAGTGGACAGACGTGACAAGCTTGCTCCAGGGTTAGCTGCATGGAGAGCTAGTGAGAAAAGGGACTGGGGCCCCAGTACTTGTTAGGACACGTGTCTAACTCATTCCACGGAGGTCCGAGGGTCTGCAGGTTTTCGCTCCTCCCTTGTCCTTTATAAATTAATTAAGGTCACTGATTAGTAAGGAACTACCCTCACCTGGTTGTCTAGGTCTTAATTGAAAGGAAAAAACAAAAACCAGAAGACACTAGGCCCTCCATGGAATGTATTTATTAACACCACTGGGTTAGGGGCTGGAGGCTGCCTCGGTACTGGGTAGTCTAGGAGCTTGGGGATCTCTGTACTGTCTATTCTGTACTGAATACCCCGTTCTAGCTGAAATAGGGGCTGCGGAACCAGTACTGTGCAAAGTCAGGATAGGGGGCCTCAGTACTGGCTAGGGGCTTCCAATACTGACTAGAGTAGGGGCTAGGGAGGTACAGAAATTTTTGCTTTATCCAAAATTACAACCAACAGCAATACCACAGACATGGAGGAGGCAAGTGGAAGGGAAAGATGTTAGGGAACTTATTTGTCTGCCCTTTATTAAATACCAAAATTGGTCCCCCAAAAAATCTTAATGAATAGAAAAATACAGCAGTTTTATTTGAGGACCAAAATATTGACAGCGGCCATACAGGTTGCAAAATAGTTGGAAAGAGATTTTCGATGTGCCGATTCCATGGCACATGTTTTATGAACTGATACACAAAACGCTTCATATAAAACTTTAAATTATTATACAAAATTCTTGCCACCAACATAATGTCATGTACTGTATATGTGTACAACCATCTCAGCTCTGCAAATTTTCCTGCGAAGAAACAGAATAATTAGATCACTTATTCTGGTATTGTGCCGATGTACACTGAATTTGTTTACATCCCTGTTTGTGAGCATTTCTCCTTTGCCAATATAATCCATCCACCTGACAGGTGTGGCATATCAAGAAGCTGATTAAACAACATGATCATTATACAGGTCCACCTTGTGCTAGGGGCAATAAAAGGCCTCTCTAAATTGTGCAGTTTTGTCACACAATAGAATGCCACAGATGTCTCAAGTTTTGAGGGAGCGTGCAATTGGCATACTGACTGCAGGAATGTCCACCATAGAATTTGGCAGTACGTACAACCGACATCAGAACTGCAGACCACGTGTATGGCATCATGTAGACGAGCGGTTTGTGGATGTCAATGTTGTGAAGGGAGTGCCCCGTGGTGGCAGTGGGGCTATAGTATGGGCTGGCATAAACTACGGACAACAAACACAATTGTATTTTATCAATGGCAATTTGAATGCACAGAGATACCATAACGACATCCTGAAGCCCACTGTCGTGCCATTCACGATGGCGCCATTATCTCATGTTTCAGCATGATAATACACAGCCCCATGTTGTAAGGATCTGTACACAATTCCTTGAAGCTGAAAATGTCCCATTTCTTCCATGGCCTGCATACTCACAAGACATGTCACCCATTGAGCATGTTTGGGATGCTCTGGATCAATATGTTCAACAGCGTGTTCCAGTTCCTGCCAATCTCCAGCAACTTCACACAGCCATTGAAGAGGAGTGGGACAACATTCCACAGGCCACAATCAACAGCCTGATCAACTCTATGTGAAGGAAATATGTCACACTGCATGAGGCAAATGGTGGTCACGCAAGATACTGACTGGTTTTCTGATCCACGCCCCTACCTTTTTTTAAGGTATCTGTGACCAACGGATGCATATCTGTATTCCCAGTCATGTGAAATCCATAGATTCTGGCCTAATGAGTTTATTTCAACTGACTGATTTCCTTATATGAACTGTAATGCAGTAAAATCGTTGAAATTGTTGTATGTTGCTATTATATTTTTGTTCAGTATAGCTTGTTTCTAGTCACAGGTTCAGGAATGGCTGAAGAATCACAACATTTACCTAACATTAACCCTACAAATAGCACTGTTGGGAGATTTGGTAAGCCATAGTCAGTCAACAATATAAGAATATTTTTTGTACAAATATTAAACGTATGTAGATACTATGCGTTTAGAAAGGTTCAGCATGTACGTGAAACATCACAGCAGCGTTGAAAAAGGTATTGCACGTGGAATTCCTAAGAGGGCGGGTTATGGAGATAGTTAGGATTGACTGAGAGTAGCTGAGGATTTAAACACTCATGTTTAAAAGCTCGTGTTCTATAATAGTTATGACTTAAAAAAACGATACACACTCAGAGACCAGTTTGTTAGGTACACCACCCCGTTCCCGAAAAATGGTTCTCTCATACAGACAGTGTGGCCGTGGCTTGCAATATAAAGTAGGCAGACAGTCATTGAGGCGCTCAGTTACTGTTTGATATAATGTTAGAATGGGCAAAAAGAGTGACCGAAGCGACTTTGAGCTTGGTATGATCGTCGTTGCCACTCGTGGAAGCCCATATATAATCGTTTTGACTAAAAACACTCTATACACACAGTAGCCAGTTTATTAGGTACATCACCCTGTTCACGAAAATGGTTCAATCATACAGACAGCGATTCACAAGGCCCGTGCCTTGCTGTATAAAGCAGGCAGACAGTTATCGAGGCATTCCGTTAATGTTTGATTTCATGTTAGAATAGGCAAAACGAGTGACTTAAGCGTCTTGGAGCGTGGTATGATCGTCGGTGCCAGGCGCGCCAGTTCCAGTAACTCAGAAACGGCCAGCCACCTGGGCTTTCACGCACTACAGTGTCGAGGTTTTACCGAAAAATGGTGCGATAAACCAAATACATCAAGTCAGCGGCAGTCCTGTTGGCGAAAAGAGCTCACTGATGAAAAGTTGAAGGAGTAGGGTAAGAATCATGCCAGCGAGGGCCACAAACAGGTCAGTCACAGCGCAGTACAACAGTGGTGTGCGACAACGGAATCTCAGAACGCACAACTCGTCGGTCCTTGTCACGGATGGGCTATTGCAATAGACGACCACACCGGGTTCCACTCCTATCGGCTAAAAACAAGACGTGGCTCCAGTGGTCACGCGATCACTAACACTGAACGAATTAAGGAGTGGAAAAATGTTGCCCGGTCAGACGAATCCCAGTTCCTCTTGTGTCATGTTGATTGGCAGAGTCAGGATTTGGCATAAGCAGCATGAGTCCATGGCCCCATCCTGTCAACGGCGAAGGCTTGTGGCGGTGGTGTAATGGTGTTGGGAATATTTTCCTGGCACACGTTAGGTCCCTTGATACCAATTGAGCAATGTTCCATGCCCCAAATAATTCAGGCTGTTCTTGAGACAAAGGGGGGTCCGACCCGGTACTAGATGTGTGTACCTAATAAACTAGTATGCATTTCTTACTGCCTCTATTTTCTTTGAAACCAGAGAATGTTTACTACCACCAGTCAGGATAACTCAATAGCGCAGTATAGCTCCAGTATTCTTGAGTAATATCTACAATGAATAAGGTGAGGAAAATGTATAATATCCATTATTTCCCCCTTCCTACACAAATTTACAAATGAACACTTCCCGACGGACAAAGGACTGCATTAACATTCCCAGTTCCAGAAGTGTGAAAGTATTCCGGAGGGGCAGAGAACATTCCATGTTCTGGAGAAAAATGGTGTTCTCATGGTTGATTGAATTAAGGAAAATAACTGGAAGACATGCATTTTCCCATATGGACTATTCTTAATCACAGGTGCAAATCCAGATCAATTCCACAGACAGCAGCCCTTGGAAAGCTGAACCATAATTATGACAGGAATGAAAACGATATGACTGAAATAGAATGGAATGGAATGAAAACGTAAATGATTTCTCTGGATGAGAATGAAAACGAGACTGTGAAGATGTTAAAAAAAAAAAAACTGTGTATGATTGCTTTAATGAACTTATAAATACATGTATCTGCCACTGTACCTCCATGTAATCGAAATCACAATTAGTATGAGATAAATATGAATAATATGTCATAAAAATATCAAAAAGTTGTTTCTCTCATCCGACGGGAAATTGAGTGAGTTGAGAGGAGCAAACTCGTTTATAGATTACATTGTGTGTATGGCGTGATGTTAGGTGAATTAATTAAGCATATTGATCGCGCAGCAGCAATGCAGTGTGGATTTTTAATTAGCGCATGCTTGAGTGTGTTAAAACTCCTCTGCTCTATCTGAGTGGAACCAAGTGGAACTGAGCACGTCGGCGGAAAACACTGCTCATCGTCGAGCACACTTACCATGCCCTCGCTACACTTCCTTCCCCCTGCATTCCAAACCCTGGATTAACTCAGTCATGTACATACGCGCTCACTTGTATAATGTATATATGAATGTACAGGTACATGCTCACACAAACACTACCCGCCCATGAATTCCAAAACCACGTATTAACTCCCCATGTCCCATTTTCAGCCTTGAAACTGGGCAACCATTTCAGGGATTCTTCCTCTGCCTTTCATTTTGAAGGATTAGGATTATGTTGCCCATAGATACTGATCTAATGTCAGATTTGACCTCCCCCTAATGTAGATGGTTCAATTTAGGGGATGGTACAATGATCCTAAATCTATTCCTGTTAGACACTTTTACCCAAAGCCCCCTTTGAAATGGTGACGTAAAGCCTCTCAATAACACCACAGAGTGTCAAGATGCACACACACAAACACACACACACACACACACTCACACACACAAGCACACAGCTAAGCATATCTAGAGAGTTTTAAGTGGCCATTGTCTGCTGTGTTACACGGGACATATGGTCAGCTGTCGTGTTCACATGAACCAGATGAACAAACACACACACAAACACACACTTCTCCCCACACAACACACACATACTCAGCATGCACACTCAACTCAAACACAAACTTTTCCCCACACAACACACCCTTCCCCACTCACACACTTGATTCTCTATCCACTCTCTGTACTCTATTTTAACAAACCTAACACAATGGTAAATCTAAGTGCTGGTGGTAGCGCAATGGGTCGGGCGTGTCAGAAATATTCTTTCCATTTTCACAACCAGATACATGGGCAGGTTAGCTGGGGTTGGCACGAAAGGGCTGGCTTTTTGATGTATAAGCAAGATGTGCGTGTGTTGAGGCTTGGCCCCTCACTGGCAAGTCAGAATGTGCTCCATGACTAAATACGTGGTTGTCTAAAGTTGTGTATTTAGGGTATTTGATGTATTGCATTGTCATTAACACAAATTTGAATGTTAATCCATTATAGCCGAGTTCGTTGAATACATTGCTGAACATGTTTACAGTCCACACTGTTCTAATTGCGAAAGGAGAAGAGGATACCTAGTCGGTTGTACAACTGAATGCATTCAAACGAAATGTGTCTTCTGCATTTAACCCAACCCCTCTGAATCAGAGAGGTGCGGGGGGGGCTGCCATAATCGACATCCACGTCATCAGTGCCTGGGGAGCACTGCTTTAATATGCAAATACATTGTTTAACAGGCTATAACATTCACACTGATATAGGGGCTAGGCCTAGTGTAAATTGCAGTCTGGACCTGAGCAATTCTAATCAAATTCTAGAAAACATAGGTTATGTTTGTGGGTGTATAATACAGACAAGACAACTTAGACTACGGAGGGTTTTTACGCACAACCAAACTTTTCACAGGAGCTGGATAAAGATCCGATGTGAAGACAAAGAGGGAATGTCCTCTCACCGTTATACTCCTCGCTAATGTTATGTTTTAAAAACATCATGGGAACCCTCTTACAGGTCATGTTTTCACTTCTCCAGAAATAGCAGAAAAACCATGTATGTTATCACTATAAACCCAGGCACGGAGAATCTTAAACGAAAAACGATCAATCTGTTTTTTAAACCAGCAACAATATTACTAAAAAGGATGGGGTCAGAAGCATATCATAAATCACTTCTCTTGTTCCATGGCATTGTGTGTACACGTAGGCCTAATTGTCTTTACGCATAACATTCGCACAGAAAATCTGCCGTTGATGTGGCATTTACTGGAGGATTGAGCAGTTTGGACGAGGAGTACTATTCGAAAATGGGGATGGATAGCCTACTTGAGCAAGCGAATGTGAATTGTGAAAAGCATGAAGGCAAAAACCTCCAAAATATTTCAAAGCACTCTCAGAAGACCATTTAATCCCCCTTTATTCTATTTTTGGCTAACGGTCACGAGTAAAATATGTACCTGTGCGATGCAGCTAAACCATCCCCGATTAAGGGGATGGTAGGCTATGCTTGTTTTTTATCCAATTGGATAAAAAAACAAATGGTTGGAAACCAGTTGTTTTTTTATGTTTCTAAATACAAGATTCACCGGCACAGAAGGCACCTCTCCTTCCATGGGCACGCCTGGATAGGCTGCACTTCCGCTCTCAAAACCCATGCTATTATCAACTACGTTACCGTTAAGACCTGCTTTTTGTGAAGCTTAAAACTTCCCCGTTAGCGCTGCATGAAATTGTCACATTTGCACTTGTTTTTGAGGACACACCTCACATATTGCCACACCTCCCCCTCAGGACAAGTGACTTGATTTTAGACGGTAAAATTGTCAAACCTGGCATTAGGGCTGAAAAAAGACAGTGCGGCAGTTTTTACATAATGCAATTGCAAACGAAAATATAGCCCCCCCCCCCGTTTCACGGCCGCAATTTCCTCCCCTGCCTCTGCTTTTTTCATGCTGAATGGGGGCCGATGAACACTGACACACTCGCCCCACAGTAACTCAGTAAGCCCATTGTGAGCCCTCCCCAGGAGGGCTCCTCTGACCTCCCACATACAGCCATATACTCACAGCTCTCCTCATATAACCCCTCATCACTCATCAATATTTCACAGTGTCGTGATCAAAGCCGTGTTCGGAGCTCTCCTGTTTAGTTCATTGCATTGGCTGAGTCACACCAGTTTTTCACCAGGCCTGGCTTGGTCCTTCTAGACAAGAGTGGGTTACCTGCTCTGTTTAAAGATGACATCTCTACAACACTGCGGTGACATTACAGACACCGGTAGAGGATATTCTACCTCATTGGGAGAATCTCAATTGCATACTTCCTCACATCCTCTCTCCTTGCCGAGAGAGGATGCGAGAAGGTCCATCCCCTCTGACCTTCTCCTCCAATGAGTTTTGAGAAGGAGGAGATAGGAGAGAGGATGTGAGGAGTATGCATTTGAGATTCTCTCTATTCACACCCAGTTGAGTTCATATGAGGTGAAGAGTTTAGGCGAAGAGGGCTACAATATCCACACTATCGTACCACTTAGATTGAGAGTGTACTAGGCAAGTAATTAAGCGCCACTCCGAATAAAACTTTTCAGAATGTTGAAGTGATTTTTTTGTCATGTACATTTCTCTGGGTAGGTATATTATGTTTGGGAGAACATTAGGGGGATGGTGAGATAATATTTCAAAAATGTTCCAAGTGTATTTCTCTTGTTAGGTACTGTGCAGTGTGTAGAAAATGTTCAGGACATGTTGAAGGAAGGTTTGTAATGGTTTCAGGTATTATTTGCATGGGTGTTCCTTTACAGTCCCATATGTTGTGCACCTGTCTCAATTGCCCCCATTTGTCCATCTTGTCTAGATGCAGACAATACTGGTGTCAAACTGCTGTTTAGTTTTCCTCTCAGGGTGAGACCCACCCCGTTCTGTCCTCACATGGTACAGCCTAACGTGCTGAGGACCATAGATCAGGTCTGACCATGACACAGTTCCAGGTCATCTTTTCTTTTCACAACGAATGTTAGCATCTCATGCTAACATTCGCAATCGGTACTCTAAAAAAACATCCACAAAAGCTTGCACATACTGCAGTCGAACCTTTTCTGCAAAATGATCACTCTGCTCTTTAACTCCCAATCGGAAATAAATATTTTGGAGCTGTTTCAAGTGATTTCAAGTCAAACTTTTCTTGTCAAACCCCACTGAGCACACACTGGTTGAATCAACATTGTTTCCACGTTATTTCAATGATATGACGTTGAACCAACGTTGAATAGACATTGAATTGATGTCTGATCCCAGTTGCTCTCTGTGCAGTTATACCTCACACTTTGACAGGTCCAACTTTAGATTTTTGTTGCATTTTGTCCTGTTTACAAAGATTATTTCCCTCTTGAACCCTGCCTCTGTGTGGTATTCCCTCTCTCCTCCCTCACTTCTGGTGACTCACAGATTCTTGCCCTCTCTATTTGCTCTCCCATCGATTAGCCAGCCTGCCGAGTGCTGTAAAAGCCGGACCACCTCTCCACTACTTTGCAGGCTTTCATGTTCTCTAAGTCCTTGGCTCTGTTCACTCAACTCCCCAGCACTGTTTGTTTAGACTGTTTGTCAATCCAGGACCTCTTTATAGACTAACTTTCTCCCTGTCTTCACTTAAGAGTGAGTCTCCCTCGATCTCTGCCCGCCTCTCGTAGTCTTTGCGTCAATATGTGTATCTGTGTTTTTGTGCACTTGTTGATATATTTTTCGTTAGGGCAAATCAAGTCTGAAAATTCAAAGTGGAAATTATACACTTCAGAAGCCTTTTAAAAACTCAAATACGCTACAAGTTGGCATTTCCTGCTGTTTGCATATCCTGCTGTGCAGGACAATTCTCAGCAACAAACGGACCACTCCAAACTTTCCCCTTTCCCTCCCACTGGATTTCTCCTCTTTCTCCTTTTCCCCTGATCCCTCCACCCTGTACCTCTCTCTTTGGTGGATCCCTGTTGATTAGGCCCGGTGTCAGTTTAGCCAACCTTATCGGTGCATATTTTAGCTATGCAGATGAGGGAGGGCCAGTGGAGGTTCACAACTCTGTAGGGCGAAGAGGATGCTGTCTCCACTTGGCACTGGGGAGGGGTGGCACGCACACACACGTCGTTCTTCCTGACGCCTACGCACACATAGGAATAAATATAATTCTCTCTCTTTTTCAGTCTCTCTTTTTCTTTCCCTCTCCCTCCACCTCAAACACACACACCGTGAGATCAAACACAGGGCCTGGGGCGGTCTCTTTATTATGTATGAGTGGGTCTAGCCTACAGGTGCCTAGTCTCAAGATTGGGAGAGCCAGACAACCAGAGATAGGCCCATGTTGCGTCAGCTGCTGACCCAGGGAAGGTAGTGGGATGTGAGGCTATGAGCGGCCTGGCGGTGGCCCGGTTGAGCCACGGTGCTGGAGCTCAGTGCGGGACCTTCAAATGATAGTAGTATGATAAGTTACGTTTGGTATGGTTACATAAAACAGAAGGTTACTTAAGGCCAAAACAAAAGTAAGGTGGTTGGTCGGTGTGGATGGGTGGGCGTATAACACGAACGTCTAGCAACCAAAAGGTTGTGTGTTCAAATCTCACCATGGATAACCCTAACCCAACTTTACTACTTTTTAGTGACTTTGCAAATAATTAGTATTTTAACTATCCCTTTCCCTAACCCTAAACTTAAACCTTTATCCAAATCCTAACCTTAACCCTAATCTTAAAACCCTTTAACCTAACTCCTAACCTTAACCTTAACCCTAACCCTAATCGTAATCCCTAACACCTAGCCTACCTAACGTTAGCCACCTAGCTAACATTAGCATTAGAAACCTAGCCACCTAGCTAACGTTAGCGACAACAAATTGGAATTTGTAAGATACTATATTATAAATTGTAATTTGTAATATATAGTGCCTTCAGAAAGTATTCATAACCTTTGACTTATTCCACATTTTGTTCTGTTACAGCCCAAATTCAAAATGGCTTAAATGTTTTTATTTCCTCAACAATCTATACACAATACCCCATTATGACAAAGTGAAAATATGTTTTTAGAAATGTAATCCGACTTCTTGAAAAAAAAAAAAAAATGTACACAAGCATTCACAACCCTGAGTCAATATTTTGCAGATTTCCACACCTGGATTGTGCAACATCTGCCCAATACTGTTTTCAAAATTCTTCAAGCTCTGTCAAATTGGTTGCTGATAATTGCTAGACAACAATTTTCAGGTCTTGCCATTGATTTTCAAGTAAATTTAAGTCAAACCTGTAACTCGGTCACTCAGGGACATTCACTGTCTTATTGGTAAGCAACTCTAGTGTAGATTTGGCATTGTGTTTTAAGTTATTGTCCTGGTGTAAGGTAAATTAATCTCCCAGTGTCTAGTGGAAAGCAGATTGAACCAGGTTTTCCTCTATGATTTTGCATGTTCTTAGCCCCATTCAGTAAATGTTTTATCCTGAAAAACATAAGTATTCAGATCCTTTACTCAGTACTGTGTTGAAGCACCTTTGGCAGCGATTACAGCCTCGAGTCTTCTTGAGTATGATGCTACAAGCTTTGCTCTGGAGCAGGTTTTCATCAAGGACCTCTCTGTACTTTGCTCAGTTAATCTTTCCCTCGATTCTGACTAGTCTCCCAGTCCCTGCTGCTGAAAAATATCCCCAAAGCATGATTCTGCCACCACCATGCTTCACCGTAGGGATAGTGCCAGGTTTCCTCCAGATGTGACGCTTGGCATTCAGGCCAAAGAGGTCAATCTTGGTTTCATCAGACCAGAGAATCTTATTTCTCATGGTATGAGTCCTTTAGGTGCCTTTTGGAAAACTCCAAGTGGGCTCCAATGTGCCGTTTACTGAGGAGTGGCTTCCGTTTGGCCACTCTACCATAAAGGCCACTCTACCACAAGCATTTCGCTACACCTTCAATAACATCTGCTAAACACGTGTATGTGACAAATAACATTTGATTTTATTTGATTGGTGGAGTGCTGAAGAGACGGTTGTCCTTCTGGAATGTTCTCCCATCTCCACAGAGGAACTTTAGAGCTATGTCAGAGAAAACATTGTTTTTTTACATTTTATTTCACCTCCCTGACCAAGGCCGTACTCCCCCGATTGCTCAGTTTGGCCGGATGGCCAGCTCTAGGAAGAGTCTTGGTGATTCCAAACTTCTTCCATTTAAACTTCTTAGGGCTGCAATCCCGTTAACGGGATTGATATGACAACAGCCAGTGAAAGTGCAGGGCGCCAAATTCAAACAACAGAAATCTCATAATTAAAATTCCTCAAACATACAAGTATCTTATACCATTTTAAAGGTAACCTTGTTGTTAATCCCACCACAGTGTCCGATTTCAAAAAGGCTTTACAGCGAAAGCACCACAAACGATTATGTTAGGTCACCGCCAAATCACAGAAAAACACAGCCATTTTTCCAGCCAAAGACAGGAGTCACAAAAAGTAGAAATAGAGATAAAATGAATCACTAACCTTTGATGATCTTCATCAGATGACACTCATAGGACTTCATGTTACACAATAGATGTATGTTTTGTTCGGTAAAGTTCATATTTATATAAAAAAATCTCAGTACACATTGGCGCGTTATGTTCAGTAGTTTGTTTGCAGAGAGCCACATCAATTTCCAGAAATACTCATAATAAACGTTGATCAAAGATCAAGTGTTATACATGGAATTTTAGATCCACTTCTCGTTAATGCAACCACTGTGTCAGTTTTCAAAAAAGCTTACGGAAAAAGCAAAAACCATGGAATAATCTGAGGTCGGCCGTCAGAGCCCAATCAAGCCATACAGGTACCCGCCATATTGTGCAGTCAACAGAAGTCAGAAATAACATTATAAATATTCACCTACCTTTGATGATCTTCATCAAAATGCACTCCCAGGAATCTCAGTTCCACAATAAATGTTTGATTTGTTCGGTAATGTCCACCATTTATGTCCAAATAGCTACTTTTGTTAGCGCGTTTGGTAAACAAATCCAAAGTCACAAAGAGCGTTAGTGAACGCAGACGAAATGTCAAAAGGTTCCGTAACAGTCAGTAGAAACATGTCAAACGATGTATTGAATCAATCTTTAGGATGTTTTTAACATACATCTTCAATAATGTTCCAACCGGAGAATTCCTTTGTCTTCAGAAATGCGATAGAACAGAGCTCGCTCTCACATGAATGTGCACGGTCAGCGCATGTTCAGCTCATGATAGACCATCAATCAATCAATCAAGTTTATTTTATATAGCCCTTCGTACATCAGCTAATATCTCGAAGTGCTGTACAGAAACCCAGCCTAAAACCCCAAACAGCAAGCAATGCAGGTGTAGAAGCACGGTGGCTAGGAAAAACTCCCTAGAAAGGCCAAAACCTAGGAAGAAACCTAGAGAGGAACCAGGCTATGAGGGGTGGCCAGTCCTCTTCTGGCTGTGCCGGGTGGAGATTATAACAGAACTATGCCAAGATGTTCAAAATGTTCATAAGTGACAAGCATGGTCAAATAATAATCATGAATAATTTTCAGTTGACTTTTCATAGCCGATCATTAAGAGTTGAAAACAGCAGGTCTGGGACAGGTGGCGGTTCCATAACTGCAGGCATAACAGTTGAAACTGGAATAGCAGCAAGGCCAGGTGGACTGGGGACAGCAAGGAGTCATCATGCCCGGTAGTCCTGACGTATGGTCCTAGGGCTCAGGTCCTCCGAGAGAGAGAAAGAAAGAGAGAAGGAGAGAATTAGAGAGAGCCAAGATTTTCAAAATGTTCATAAATGACAAGCATGGTCAAATAACAATCAGGAATAAATGTCAGTTGGCTTTTCATAGCCGATCATTAAGAGTTGAAAACAGCATGTCTGGGACAGGTAGGGGTTCCGTAACCGCAGGCAGAACAGTTGAAACTGGAATAGCAGCAAGGCCAGGCGGACTGGGGACAGCAAGGAGTCATCATGCCCGGTAGTCCTGACGTATGGTCCTAGGGCTCAGGTCCTCCGAGAGAGAGAAAGAAAGAGAGAAGGAGAGAATTAGAGAGAGCCAAGATTTTCAAAATGTTCATAAATGACAAGCATGGTCAAATAATAATCAGGAATAAAAGTCAGTTGGCTTTTCATAGCCGATCATTAAGAGTTGAAAGCAGCAGGTCTGGGACAGGTAGGGGTTCCATAACCGCAGGCAGAGCAGTTGAAACTGGAACAGCAGCAAGGCCAGGTGGACTGGGGACAGCAAGGAGTCATCATGCCCGGTTTGCCGTGACGTATGGTCCTAGGGCTCAGGTTCTCAGAGAGAGAGAAAGAAAGAGAGAACGAGAGAATTAGAGAGAGCATACTTAAATTCACACAGGACACTGGATAAGACAGGAGAAGTACTCCAGGTATAACCAACTGACCCTAGCCCCCCGACACATAAACTACTGCAGCATAAATACTGGAGGCTGAGACAGGAGGGGTCAGGAGACACTGTGGCCCCATCCGATGATACCCCCGGACAGGGCCAAACAGGAAGGATATAACCCCACCCACTTTGCCAAAGCACAGACCTTACTCAATCCCCTCTCCTTCGGCCCCACTTCACAGTAGAAGCATCAGACAAGGTTTTAAAGACTGTTGATATCTAGTGGAAGCGGTAGGAAGTGCAAAATGACCCATATCCCACTGTGCATTCGATAGGCGATGAGTTGAAAACCTACAAACCTCAGATTTCCCACTTCCTGGTTGGAATCTTTCTCAGGTTTTTGCCTGCCATATGAGTTTTGTTATACTCACAGACATCATTCAAACAGTTTTAGAAACTTCAGAGTGTTTTATTTATTTATTATTATTATTATATTTATTTATTATTTTCCACCATAATTTGCAAATAAATTCATAAAAAATCCTACAATGTGATTTTCTGGATTTTTTTTCTCATTTTGTCTGTCATAGTTGAAGTGTACCTATGATGAAAATTACAGGCCTCTCTCATCTTTTTAAGTGGGAGAACTTGCACAATTGGTGGCTGACTAAATACTTTTTTGCCCCACTGTATCTGTCACTCCCTTTGGTTCTTTCCCCAGGCAGTATTAGTTATGTTTCTCATGTCCAGACGCTACTCTTGTTTTTATATTGGTCCATGGTTTTTGTATTATTAAATTCACCCCCTGTACTTGCTTCCTGACTCCCAGCGTCTGCGTTACAGAATACTGCCTCAACAAATGGACGCAACAGGGATTTTTTTTTAATTCATTATTTTTTGCTGGTGATGTCGGGTCCAAGGGCCACTGTCGAAGCAACCGGGGATGACTCAGCTGGCTCGTTAGGCTTCCATGCCTCAGCTGGCTCGTCAGGTTCTCAAGCCTCGGTTGACGCGTCAGGCTTCCATTGTCGAAGCTACCGGGGATGCCTCAGCCAGCCCGTCAGGCTTCCAAGCCTCGGTTGGCTAGTCATGCTCCCGCGCCTCAGCCGGCTCGTCATGCTCCCACGCCTCAGCCGGCTCCTCAGGTTCCCACGCCTCATCAGAGGTGACCGGCCTGCTCCTGGGCCTCTGGAGCCGCACGTCAGCGAGGGGGTACTGTCATGTCTACACCCCTTTGAATGGTGCTCATTGCCGCCAGTTTACTTATTATTATGCAACACCTGCCACCATCATTATGCGCACCTGCACCTCACCTGGACTCCATTATTTCTATGATTACCTCCCCAATATCTGTCACTACCTTTGGTTATTTTCCCAGGCAGTATTAGTTATGTTTCTCATGTCCAGACGCTACTCTTGTTTTTATATTGGTCCATGTTTTTTGTATTATTAAATTCACCCCCTGTACTTGCTTCCTGACACCCAGCTTCTGCGTTACAGGGTGTGAATACTTTCTGAAGGCAGTCTATCATACGAAATGGATGATTGACATCCACAAATGATATACCAATATCATACCAAATGGAGTGTCTCCAATTTACTTATAGAATAATATGAAATGCTTTGAGACCAGGTTACTCAGTAGGGTCAAGCGATAGTAGCATAGTTCTGACAGGGCTCCTGTGGAGGGATGCTGTGCTTGGAGGGAAATGATGCAGGGCGGGGACACCGGCGGGTCAAAGTGCCTGGCTAAGTTAGGTTTATTCATCTCTCTTTCTTTCTCTGTCTCGCTCTCTCTCTGTCCACCTCTCCTTGTCCACAACATCATTGATTGTGGCTTACACAGCAGTATCAGTCGACGACGTCCACAGAACCCATCATATATTTCGTACTGATTTTCTCTTCTCATAGTTGTGATTGCCACACTTCACATGTGTACAGGAAACATTGTGCTAGCGCGGATATAGCAGTCCTTAATGAAACACCCCTGTTCATGAGGCATCTAGGTGGAGCGTAAGCCTGAGCTAGCCAGCCCTGCTCCACTCCCTGCTGTGTGTATTGATAAGTAGCTCCTCTACCCTGTGGTCAGTGTTTAATTGCATTATTTTGAGTCCTCCAGTCAGTCAACCTCCTGCTTCTGAATGGAGGGGTGGGTGGATGGAGGTATGGATTGAAAGGAAAGGGAAAGTAAAAGGGAAAGGGAAAGGTTGCATAACGGAATGGATTCAACCGAAATGTGTCTCCCGCATTTAACCCAACCCCTCTGAATCAGATGGATGGAATTTTAGACTGCTACGATACTTAGGAGAACAATACATGAATGATGTCACATTTCAATGCAAAAAAAATATTAGATTAATTGGAGAGATTGAGGGTCGGTCTTTAGAATGTTAATACGTACAGTTTCATCAATTAAATATATCAACAAAGCTGAAAAAAAAAGGTATAGACCCTGCAAATCTGGTCCTCACGATAAGCAGTGTACAGTGGGTCAGTGGGCCGAGACTATGCTACAAACAGAGCCAATAAGTAGGGGCAGTTGTTTAGGTTGGTTTTTGTGTTGTTTTTTTACTAGTATTTCCAGCATTATGCACAAAGTTCTTTGCAGGTAGAAAATCCTAGGAAAAGTTATTTAATTGACACAAGCTGCCTCCAATCAATCAATAAATCAATGTCTAGTTGAGCCTGAGTGTTTGATGGGGGAAGCCAGGGGAGGCGGAACTCTACAAATGGTAATTGCACAAAGCCTGTTATTTGTCAGAGAATACTATTTTGTAGATCAGTGATTCTACACCTCACTTTGCTCAAGATGATCCTCTCCAACGGACTTGGAAGTTGTAACAAAAAACATGTGTCAATTAGGAGCAGTTTAAGGGGAAAGTCAATGAAACCAACCATGGAAGAATGTTGTAGCGAATGAGAGAGGCAGCCCTGGCCGGGACTCAAACCCTGGTCCAGTGACTTTCAAGCCAACATATTAACCGTTACGCCAAGAGGTTAAGGTGCTGGTTGAGAAAATACATTGCAGAATGAGCTTTATTTTGGTGCCATCTGGTATATTCTAATACCTTGATTCCATACGACATATACATCAAAATGATTGAATACTTTAATTTAACCTCTTGAGTCCCACGGTAATGCTTGCTTGTTTTGGACTTCTGACCCCTTTTAAAAATGGTGTGGTTGCATTGGATTCGTCTGTGTGATTAACGGGGGCTGAGCTAGAGAGATGTTTGTGAGACAAGGGCAGATCTAGAAAATTGTTGTTCTAAGAAAAAGGTCTGTAAAGTCAGAACAGTTTAAGTTGCAAACTTTTATCTTGCGAACACGCATATGTGTGCACAAGAGTCATTAGAAGGTAAGGGGTTCTTCTACGTAGAAGATCATAGGAAATCCCAGGACATAGTGTCTATAATACTGTAATAAGCTCACACAGTTCAAATCACAAACTCCAAAAACCACACAGTTGTCACTGACTAGTAGGATATTCATGTCCTACTGAGGAAATCATTTCTATACTTACAGCGTTCACATACTGTAGATTTAATTATTTTATCAGGTTTTTGCTTGGCATAAGATAAAAAAAAATGTGCATTAAATGAGTATTTTCATGAGCTTTAAGTCAAATTTACAGTTCTGCTGCAAGATATGAATTATCACAATGATATTTGGTCTTCAAATTATGTATTTTATTGGCTCTGCTGCTGTGGAAACCAATGTGTCATTTTGTAATTTGAGAACTATCCCTTTAACAGTTTGGCCTGTCAATCAATCACTGTGGGTGGGACTGTCGTTGGAGGGAGCAGGATGTTTGTGAGTCACACAGTTCGTAGGGATTCAGACCTGTCAATCAAACACTGTAGGTGGGACTTTGAGGGAGTGCGGTAGATTAGTAATCTAGTCAGAAAAACTAGTCTACTCTTTCAATTTGATTTATTGTGGCAAAAACAAAATCTAGTCTACTCTTTAATTTTTGTTTACTGTGGCAAAAACCTAAGAAAAAAAGGTAAATATGGATTCCCTGTTGTGAAACAATACAGAATTGCAGGAAAATTGTAAAAAAAACATTTTAAAAAATGCTAAAGAAATCATGGGGAGGACCCACAGACCCCCGTCAGATTGTGCAGCTCCACTTTTATTCAAAGTCAGCAACCCATGACTAGACCTACAGGTATGATTGAAGAATGAAGCAGGTATTCAACATGGGCTTTGTTACACAGAAAGCAGCAGTTGACTACTACATTGTCGAGACTTTAATCAAATCAGTAGGCCTATATCAATATCTTAAATAATAACATTTATTAAGAATCATGACATTAGCTTTTATAACCCTCAATCTGTTTTCTTTTGTCATATTTTGGACCAGAATGAGGCTCTCGTCTCCACTACCTGATGTTCCTGCAGTGAGGATTCAACATCTTCGTAGAATGTTTTCATGAATTATCTGCAGATAATCGCCAAGAAGCAGTGCTAGCCTACCCGTATGTAAGTTAAGGAGCCAAATGAACAACTCTCTCACCAATGCAATTTGGTTCCATTCACCTCAACTCATTACTAGGCTACACTACTGATGAGGCACTTTAGCGGTCACTGGCAAGTCTCGACAGGGGCTTCGATTCCTAGGAATATACTAACAAGATCTTTGGTTTACTTGCCCCGATGCGATGCCATGGATACCTATGTTGTATGATTTATGAATAGCAATGGGATATAGGAGATTGACTTCATTCAGTCAGTTCGACACCTTTTATAAACTAGTCAACACTTGCTGTTCGGTCGTCAGTCAAAGCGCCCCGACTCAATGGCTAGCTACAGTACGGCCTATGAAATGCTCTACAAAACAATAATTAAGTGGATTTCAACTCGTCGCTACCGCTTACCTTACGTAAGTGGTACGTGTAAATTCACTCACAGAGACGACGAAGAAGCATCATGGTCTCCCTCCTCCCTCTTCTGTGAAAATAAATTAGACTGCAGCCAACCAGAGCACACAAAAATAACACAGGTGCCGAGAGGCGGGATAGACAGACTGACAAACCAGCTGTGTTTCCTGTTATCGCTAGCTCTGTGACTGACAGGCGCCTGTCCTATCAATAGATCACTAGAAGATGCAAATCGCTCATTCCAGCAGGAGAAGGCTGTACAGACTATTCTGAGTGGCGAATTGAACGTTTTAAATGAAAAGAAGCCTAGTTGATTAATGAAGTGAGGCTATTATCGTCTATTTAGCTGGCGGATGGCATTTATGGAAAACACTGACCCCCACTGCCCTCACCTTTGTCCCTCTCTCTTCACAATGTAGGAGACAGACCATAGTGTTGTCGTAGTACTGTTTGAAATTAGCTTTGTCTATGCTGCAAGCATGCACGCACTGCTACCACATACAGACACGGCTGCACACACCGGCTGCACACACACATGCACGCACACACTCTCTTTCTCCCCCTCACTCCCTTTAAAAAACCTGTGCCAGGATTTGAAATGAATTGGTTATGAATACACAGGTCACAGAGAAGAGACAGTCCTATTCAGTTAAACCCAGCTGCAGAAGCTTTCACCTGGCTCCTATGAATGGCCCTTGGTCGTGGGTCCTGGGCCCTTAAGAGCACTGGCCGGGTGTGCCCGCTCATCTGAGAGAGAGAGACCACAACAACACACACACACACACACACACACACACACACACACACACACACACACACACACACACAGAGAGACACCCCTGATCTCAGTCTGTGCTCGCTCATCTAAGTCAACACACACCACAGTAATTTAGAGACTTCAGAGGCTCCAGTGGGGGCCGGCTGCACCTGCTCAGAGTGGACTCTTGTGCAAGCTCTTGGAAGAGGTCCTCATTATGGCGGCCATTGTGTGCCGGTCGCCTTTTGGAGGAAGTGGAGTGGAAAGACCAGCCGGTGTGCTTCGGAATGGAGGACCACCTCCTCTTTCTCTCTCTCTCTCACACACACACCATGAAGAAAAGGGTACTGATTGGTGCAACAACCCCAACCCTACACACGGCCATTTAAATGATTTATCAATCCTAAGGTGCACTTTAGTGAGCCTCTTTTAAATGGGACTCTCTGGACCTTGGCCTTGCTATCAAAAGCCTCACAGTACAGACACACAAGATGTGCATGTGTGTGTGTTTGCCTATGTATGTGTCTGTCTACTTGTGGGCCTATGTGTGTTAGTGTGTCTTTAGACCTATGTATGCCCAGTTTTCTGCCTACTTGTATGCCTAAGTATGTCTATGTGTCTGTGTGCCTCTCTGTACGTCTCCGTGTGTGTGTGTGTGTGTGTGTGTGTGTGTGTGTGTGTGTGTGTGTGTGTGTGTGTGTGTGTGTGTGTGTGTGTGTGTGTGTGTGTGTGTGTGTGTGTGTGTGTGTGTGTGTGTGTGTGTGTGTGTGTGTGTGTGTGTGTGTGTGTGTGTTCTAAAAGGGAGGTCAGCCAGGAGTTCAGTGTGTCAGAGGTCTGTGTGAGCTCCAGCCCTTTGATTGCTCTCACTGGCGGCTGAGAGAATTTCCTCTCCAGTTTCCCAGTGAGAAGCTCACGCTGGGCTGGAGGAGCCACACCAGGGAAATGTATGTTGATGTCAGCAAGGAAAACACCACCAGCCCCAGCCTCTCCATAGTCCACAGGTGCGCCCCAACTAGCACCCTAGTCCCTTTATAGTGCACTACTTTCGACAAGGGCCCATAGGGCAACTATAGGGAGGTCCATGGCTCTCTCACAATGTTTGTTAAACAGAGGTCTGTTCATTCTTGAAAAGAAAGAAAGCCCTCGATCACTCTCTTGTTTCGTATTGATATATTTTGCTGGAATGGCCGATCAGAGCTGGTGAGGGTTTCACACTCCGAGGGGGTTGTGTTTTCCCAGGGTTTTGGTCCGTGTGGAGGTGGGCGTGGGGGTAGGTGTGTGTGTGTTCTTTCGCTTTGGGGCTGGACTGGTAGGGGTTAGGACAAAGGCACAAACTGTAAGGACTGGACTAAATCTATATCGCAGAGTTATCGCGGAAGATCCGTGTCAAAATGTAAAGTTAATTTCTGCGAATAATGGTACATTGCCTTTCAATTTCCATCGAGCTATAATGCCGATCCTCCGCGATAGTTCTGCGATGCGGATTGAATGCAGACTTAAGTTCTCTGGCCCGTGTGGCATCTCGGCTTGCATACATAAACAATAAAATAAAAAAACAATGACTAAATTAAAATGACTTTAAGTTGTATAATTTGGGATAAGCAATCTTTGTTATTCTATGGCTTTATGCATCAAATAGGTCAACACTTAAAAGGAATCAATTAATTAAATCAATTAAACGAATCATCCTAAATAATTTACAATCCTCATGGCTGGTTGGAATCAGATAAAGAGACGTTTTTGGGGGGGGTCAGCCATCACATCACACAAAGATGAAGGTTAAAATACAAATAAAAACATAATACAAAATGTATGATACCAATAATTAATTTATTTGTATTTTAACCTTCATATTTTTTTACTAAACCAGAGCCTCTACAGAGGACATTGGAGGACATTTTCCATAATTGCTTTTCTCATTTTCAGTGTGTTTTGAGCTGCTGTGTGTGTGTGTATGTGTGTGTGTTTGAAGCTCTGTGACCTCACACACGCAGAGACAGATTTGGCACACTCCTGAATGTTTTCTGAACTGCTCCTTTCTCCCTGGCATTGTGTTTCATTTGATGTGGAAGAAAGCAAATCTTGTTATCAGTCCTGAACCGTCAATTTAAGCAAAATGGAGATGGTCAAAGGTGTGGTGCTTGGCTTTAAGCCGAGCGTTTGGACAGCCAGCATGTGCCTTAAAAGTGCAACTCACGTGCATACCCACGTACACACACACACACACACACCATTGCCTGAGGGCCAGTGATAACAGCCAGGGCTCCTTCTGATTGGATAAGAGATCCGCAGCCTGGGCTTCCACACAGTAGAGGCAGGTTAACAGGTTAGACCTCGAGACGACCAGGGGTTTAAAGTAGTGTGTGTGTGTGTCAGTGTGTGTGTGTGTGTGATAGAGAAGGTTTATAGTATTAACAGTAAAGCTGGTTGGGATGCATCTATGGGCTGTTATGGTTGACCTAACTGCGTTAGAGCTGTCAAATCAGTGAGTAGCTGCTCTTGATCATTGTCACGAAGCCACATTGTCACGAAGTCCCACTCTCGTTAGAAGTTCAGAACGAAAAAGTGTTGGCTACATAGAAATAATGACACTCTAATTGAAAATCATTTCATTAAATAATGAGGATTTTATCAGCCTAATCGAGGTGTAGATTACATCTCAAAAGGCCGGATGGGATTTCTCTTAACCTTTCACTGCAGTGAGCAAAATCAGGGTCACACAGAGTTGTTTCTTCGTAGTCTTAAACAAATCTACTTTAAAACAAATCTACTATACAACTCAAACACATGGTTACGGGCTTAAAAAAAAAGAAGACACTTGTACCATGTCAGATCAAATCAAATCAAATATAGACTTGAAATGAATTACACTTTGAGTTTGCATCATAGAAGACAAAAATAACTAAACAATTTGACATAGAAACACAGGATTTTAGGTGGGTTTCTTTTAAATAATGTTTATTAATTATGAAATTATGAAAAATATGAATATCATTCCACCCATGAGGTCACTAGGTATAGCTACTGCGACTCCGTGCAGCCAATGGCAATGTCCGCTTTAGGTATAATGCCAGGAGCTGGTTGTGGATTTGACAGCTCTAATGCAGTTCCACCTCTGACACGGCCAAATCAACCGCTATGCGGATGTCGGCTAAAGTGGATCTGATTGAATACGAGCCCGTACTTTTAGTGTTATGGACAGAAAGCATGCGCGGGAGCCTAGGAGCCATTTTGGTTGTATTGTTCTGGTGAGGGGGTCACTTCTTGCAACTGAGGGGTAGTAATACATAAGGTGATGGTTCAGGTCATAGGTTAGGTTAGCTCTTGTCATGATTCCAATGCTACGTGGTGATTATTGATATGTAGACAGCTTGTTGGTACAGTTGTACACGTCGGCCCCACTGTGGTCAATTGTTCAAATGAGCACCCTATGGCTGTATGGCCTTGGGTTCTCAAGAGGTAAGGTTAGGTTAGGTTCAAATGATAAAGTCAATCTCAATGTAACCCCGTCCCCAGGCTATTGCGCACAGTGCATATAAGCATGGTACATCAACAATTGAAAGTAGGCCTTAGTAGGAGGGACCATAGAATTCTCTGGGAGTGACCTTACTGAGTAAAGTATTTGTCATCGTTTAATTTTAGCGAATCACACGACTATGAGGAGTGGCTCTGTGCTGGTGGTGTACTAGCGTACAGGGGAGGGTTAGGGGGAAGGTTTTGTGGTTTCGTGGGAGATGATTGGTTGGTAGATTAACCTGATCCAAATCGAACTTTATTTGTCACATGCGCCGAATACAACAAATGTAGACCTTACCGTGAAATGCTTACTTACAAGCCCTTATCCAACAGTGCAGTTGAAGAGGAGTTCTGAAAATATTTACCAATTGAACTAAAGTAAAAAATTATAAAAAGTAACACAATAAAATAACAATAACGAGGCTATATACAGGGGTACGGGTACCGAGTCAATGTGCAGGGGTACAGGTTAGTTGAGGTAATTTATACATGCAGGTAGGGGTGAAGTGACTATGCATAGATAATAAACAGTGAGTAGCAGCAGTGTACAAAACCAATGGAAGGGTTGTCAGTGTGAATAGTCCGGTGGCCATTTGATTAATTGTTCAGCAGTCTTTATGGCTTGGGGGTTAGAAGCTGTTAAGGCCTTTTGGACCAAGACATGGTGCTCCGGTACCGCTTGCCATGCGGTAGCAGAGAAAACAGTCTATAACTTGGGTGACTGGAGTCTTTGACAATTTTATGGGCTTTCCTCTGACACCGCCTATTATATAGGTCTGGATGGCAGGTAGCTTGGCCCCAGTGATGTACTGGGCCATACGCACTACCCTCTGTAGCGCCTTACGGTCAGATACTGAGCAGTTGCCATGCCAGACAGTGATGCAACCGGTCAGGATGCTCTCGATGGTGCAGCTGTAAAAATAAGTTACAAACAACGCAAAAAAACTAACAAAATATCACATTTGGTTAGGAGCATGTAAAACGGCAGCCATCTTCTTCGGCACAATCTTATACTTATGTGCCGGGAGGAGGTCTTTCTGTATTGGCTAACGAAGGCCAAGTTTGATGCTTGGTCCACCAGACTATTTGCACATTTTTGCGGAAGTGTCTGAGAACGAGATTAATCTCAATGTGACTTGGATTTTTTTTTAAATAGAGCCGAGACTCATGCCAGAAAATGGTGGAAGGAAACTTTCTCTCGCCCATGTTTACACCACTCCAATGCTTTTTAACTTTAGTAGTAAGAAGAATCAAGTTAGCTAGTGATAGCTAGTGATAGTGAAAGCTGAACATAATTCATGATGGTTTTTATTTTAGTTTTGGAGTCAAAAATAATATTTTCAGTATAGTTTTAGTTTCCCAAATTATTTCATTTCAGTTTAAAAAAAATGTATGATTATTTTTCGATTTTGTAAAAATGTCAGTTACTATAAAAACCGTGGTGTGTGTGTGTGTGAGAGAGCGAGAGAGATGTTTATGAGTAGTGTCCGTTTGAAATTGTGTTTTTTACATTGGACAAAAGCAGACAGAGCTAGAAAATGGTATATCATACAATGCATTTGAGGAGCAAATGGTATATCAGAATAGATAGCCAGAGCTGTTGCAGTGACATTCTATTGAAATGGATAGTGCAGTCTTTGGTTATGTAGGAAGCTAGCTAAACAATGAACCATAATCATGATGTTACTACCCTGCATGAATCTGCATGGTTCAATGTTAGCGAGCTAACATTAGGCTATAACTAGCCAAGCAAATGGCTCTGATATACGAATAATAAGATCATACACGTAACGTTAGCTAGCGAGCCAGCCAGCTAACGTTAACTAGCTAGCTTCCAGTACAATTTAACTTGAAATTAAAATGACTTTCTATCAAAATTAGAACGTGTAATATCTGAAAATGTAGCTAGCTAGACTATCTTACCAGTATACATCATGGATGGATGCTTCTCCGTGTCACTGGTGCCATGGTTGCCCTTAGTTTGAATATGTAATGTGTAGACAGGTGTGTTCTCCTTCGCTATCATTCTCTAATTCCACTGATTTCAAAACTCGGTCCTCCAGAAAGTGGAGCATTATGTCAGCCAATCATGACATGACTACCAACTAGGCTGGTAATTTAACAATTGTATTCATAGTTACAGATGGCATACACATTTTTATTGTTACTAACACATTGTTATTGTTACATTGATATTAAGGCACATGAAAGTTAACATGTTCCAGAAGGCATTTCTGCCATAAAAATAGGCATTTTTATAAGTTTAAGTTTACATTCTAATGGCTCTCCTGGGGAGTAGATACCCGTGACATACACTTAGTTTCCTGAAACGAGTCACGCGTGTGTATTGTGTGTTTCTATCTGTAGGTACGTCTGTGGTAATGTGAGTGTCTACAATACACACACACACACACACACACACACACACACACACACACACACACACACACACACACACACACACACACACACACACACACACACACACACACACACACACACACACACACACACACACACAGCCTCCCTGTCCCCTAGCACTCAGACTGGGTGAGATTTGGACCGGGGCCATGTCTCCAGGCTGCCCCAACACCCCTCATCCACTCAGCCTAGGCCTCCCTCTGCTGGGGAGGAGTGCAGAGGCTCACCCCTGGTCTGTTGTAGATTATTTAGATTTTCAGTCCAGAGAGAAATAATACAGCCTGTGTTTGTTTGGTGTTTATTGAAATTTGAGAACATCCGAAGCATTGACAGCATACTTAAATCACAGGTAACATACAAAACATAAATGTACACACACACACACCTGGAAATAATACTTTTTCTGGAAAGGGGTGGCAGATGGGTGTGATCCCATGACTCTGGATCAGAAGGTTGTGTGTTTCATCCCAGTTGTGGACTCTATTTTTTTTTTATTTTTTTTTAACCCTATCCCAAACCTTAACCCTTAAGGTGTTTGGAGCAATTTATAAATTTGACATTTGGAGAAAATAAATGATACTGAACATGAATAGTTAAACCAGGGTGTCAAAAACACTTAGAAATGTGTTATTTGGAGCAACTTAGACTTTTGACATTCGGAGAAATGTGGAAAAACGTCTAATTTTGCAGTGAGACTGTGAGAGCTTGTTGAGAAAAACTGCCTTACTCAGAGCTATTCTACATTTTTACATAATACAATTTTAAAGCTCCTTCTTTGCATGTGTCTTATCAATTATTCATGCTAGGTTCAATCTGTAGGAGTATTTTACGTTCTTTTTTAGGGTAGCTTACCAGAGCATATAGTTGTGCATCAATATCCTTGTCACACCTTTTTCTGTTTTTGGATTTTGTGGCTTTTGTTTCAATCTTAAGTTGTTGGATCGGTATTATCAGTGGAGGAACACAGTTGAAAAATGTTCATTTTGCTTTGTTTTTCTGCAAGACTCCATCAATTCTGTATAGTCATTGTTGTCAGAGTGTTAGCTGTGTGAGCTGGACAGGTAGTATTTTGAATTTCAGAAGTGAGAGATATCAGACATGAAAAATACAGATTTTATGTTTAAAAGAATGCATATGGGTGGCTTAGCCTGGGAAAAACGTCCAGAAATGGACTGTCGGAGCACTCTATAAAACACATGCAGATATTTACTTCATCTTAAAATGTCCAGGCTTTATTCCATGAGATGAACAGGACAACAATACTGACATTTTGTCTTCATAATATTATAGACCGGAACCACCCTGCCTGGTGCATGTCATCTCATTTGTTGGCATGCCTCTTTCCTTCCATCATCACCATGGCAATGTGGGTGTCCTCCTGATAATCATCGCCATGGCAATGGGAGTGTACCCACAGCAACCATCGCCATGGGCCATTTTGTAAGCCAGAGATACTTCGAAAAGAGGAGATAGGAATTCCACTGGCCAATGAATGGAGAAACGTATAATGCCCCACACAGCAGACTGTCGACCAATCACTTTGTCATCCTTCGTCACGCGGTTGCCAAGCTAATCGTCACACAATCCTTTCTAAAAAACGTATTTGTTCATTTTTCATTTAACCTTTATTTAACTAGACAAGTCAGTTAAGAACAAATTCTTATTTTACAATGACGGCCTACCACGGCCAAACCCTCCCCTAACCCGGGCGACGCTGGGCCAATTGTGCGCCGCCCTATGGGACTCCCAATCACGGCCAGTTGTGATACAGCCCAGGATCAAACCAGGGTCTGTAGTGACGCCTCTAGCACTGAGATGCAGTGCCTTAGACTGCTGCACCACTCGGGAGCCAAAAGTAAGGGTGTGAGTCAAGAAACCTTCCTATTTTCCTCGAAAATATGTAATGTCAAGCTTTCAAAGCTATACTGTCACCCCTTGATCTGTTTCACCTGTCTTGTGCTTGTCTTCACCCCCCACCAGGTGTCTCCTATTTTTCTCCATTATCCTCAGTGTATTTATACCTGTTTCTGTTTGTCTGTTGCCAGTCCGTCTTGTTATGTCAGGTCTTACCAGGGTGTTTCCCGTTTCGCTTGTTCTCAAGTTTTGTTTTCTAGTCTTCCCGGTTTGAACCTTTCTGCCTGTCCTGACCCTGAGCCCTCCTACCGTTCTGTCCCTGCTTGACTCTGCCTTGGATGACGAACCTCTGCCTGCCCTCGATGCTCTTTGCCTGCCCATTTGTTAGGATGAATATTCGGAGAATTGAACTCTCCGCCTGCTGTGTCTGCATCTGGGTCATATCCAGAGTCGTGATATATACGATATTACAGAGAACAAGTTAATTATCCCACATCTCTGAAAAGATTTGCAATGTTGTACTTCTTCATGTAATTCCTGCTCATTTTGGATTTTTGCATTTCTTGTCCCAGAATCACCCAAAATGCATGCCCATTGACGACATGTGGGCAACGTACACAATGGCCATTAATACGATTCCAGTGGAGTTTCCCATCTCCTCAAAATTATTTCTGTGTAAGCCTCTTAGCCAGGATTGCTATGGCAATGTGTGTCTGTCTGTCCTTCCTAACCACATTACAAACACTTTTCAGAGCCATTGTTAGTTCACTGTTGGATCCTGCAGGTGTCTATTTAGCATCATAGTTTCCAAAAAACAATAGTTGAAACAATGGCTATTAACGTTGCATTTCAGTAGGAATGCATCTGTCGTAGAAATAACCATTGGATTTTAGGAAAACATCACCCTAGTGAGTTTCTGACTTGGTGTACAGGGAGAATACAGTAATTCTGTATTCTCTCTGAATTCTGCCGCTCTACATTTCATCCTAGTGCTTTTGCAATGGCCATCCTAGTCCCCTGACCTAAACCCCATTGAAAACCTGTGGTGTGAGCTAAAGAGGAGAGTCCACAAGCGAGGACCATGGACTCTAAAGGATCTGGAGAGTTTCTGTACGGAGGAATGTTCTCAAATCCCTTCCTATGTGTTCCCCCACCTCATAAAACATTATAGGAGATGACTCAGAGCTGTTATCTTGGCCAAGGGAGAGTGCCCAAAGTACTAAATTCAAGGATTCCAATCATTTTAACCCAATTAAGGGTTAGATTTGTATAATATTTTGAGTGTAAGATCAAGCTGATAAACAGCAATGACATTTAGTTCAGACTTTTTTGTTCATAATTTAGCTAGGGTGCCAATAATTCAGGAGGGCACTGTTACTCTTTCGTCCTGGTCATACTGGTCATACGCACACATGAAGGGTCTACAGTATGTATGAATTCTATGCAGTCAATGTAAAGTAATTTGTATTTTCCATTCATAATAGCTAAGCACTTCTTGGTAACTGTAAAGTTTGCCACTGATCGATAACACCAACATTAAAGGTCTATGTATGCAGTAATTGTAAAGTAAATTCTATAGTATTTTCCCATTCAAAAAGCATTTATGAAGCATATATAAAGATGCCTCACTTATTAAAAGTCAATAATACAGACACAACAAAGAATATTTAAGGAAATATGAACAATTTGTTGAAATTGTTCTGATATAGCTAGCACAGAAAACGATTGCTGAGGACTTGGCCGAAGAAACCAAAACATTTGACTTTTCATGAATGGATATAAAAAGATTCATATTCAAACCATTCAAATTCAATTCCCCACTATTTTAGTGAGTAAAAAAAAACAACACTAGGTGGTAAAGCTAGCTAGTATTCCCCCATTATGCACTATAAATATAAGCTAGTAGCTAGCTAGGCCTTGGAACAATCATTGTCAACACGTTCGACTCAGTCAATAAACGTTACAAAATCGTCTTAGCGTTTTGTGGAAGTGAGAGATCACCGGGATGTATTGCACTATTTTAAGACTTGTATTCTAGTTTTGCACATTACCAACCTTTAACAACAGGACAAACGACAGAAAAGAAATGTCATGACGTTCTTTCCATTTTGGCTGCACAGAAGGAGAGTGTGAGAGGTCAGTTAAATGTCACTTCCTGGTGACCTTTCTCATTTACAAAAATTGTTAAAAAACGAATTATACACTTTGTTAACCTTTATGTTCACTCTTTCATGACTGACATTGTTCATTTGCACATTTAAAACTATGAGGTAATTTTCCATGAAGAAAAGTTGTGTGACTTGCTTTAGCTCTTTAAAAGTATATTTGTGGTAGTTTAAGAAGTAAGGATCCGCCCCCTTTTTTTCAATTTTTCGCCTAAAATGACATACCCAAATCTAACTGCCTGTAGCTCAGGCCCTGAAGCAAGGATATGTATATTCTTGGTACCATTTGAAAGGAAACACTTTGAAGTTTGTGGATATGTGAAAGGAATGTATGAGAATAACACACAATAGATCTGGTAAAAGATAATGCAAAGAAAAAAAAATGTTCTTTTGTATTTTTTTGTACCATCATCTTTGAAAAGCAAGATAAAGGCCATAATGTATTATTCCAGCCCAGGTGCAATACACATTTTGGCCACTAGACGGCAGCAGTGTATGTGCAATGTTTTAGACTGATCCAATGAGCCATTGCATTTGTGTTCAAAATGTTGTAACAAGACTGCCGGAATATGCCTAATTTGTTTATTAATAACTTTTTATGTTCAAAATTGTGCTCTCTCCTCAAACAATAGCATGGTATTATTTCACTGTCATAGCTACTGTAAATTGGACAGTGCAGTTAGGTTAACAACAATTTAAGCTTTCTGCCAATATTAGATATGGCTATGTCCTGGGAAATTTTCTTGTTACTTACAACCTCATGCTAATCACATTAGCTTACGTTAGCTCAACCGTCCTATGGAAGGGACACTGATCCCGAATTAAAATGTTTTACTTAAGATATAGTCAAAGTTAAATATATTAAAATATCTGGTTTCATTACTACTACTACTTTTCTTAATTCCCTATTTCTTCTAAAATAAATTGAAATATATATATTTTCTGTCTCCACAGCTTGTTAATTGGATTTTCAACATTGCAGAACCATTTTTTATGTGGCATGCGAAAGCAGCCACACTTTAAATATTGTAACTTATTTATTTTGAACATTACTCTTCTTACATCGTTTAAACTATAAACACCATTTAAAGTTTAAAATGGGCAGTAGGCTGTTTTTTTAATGGGATTTCTTCCACATTCTAAAGCTCCCATTGTTGAAAACTCCCATGACTTCCAACATTTTATTCACTGTAAACAATCTAACTTGTGACCACGTTCCCAACAACTTAGTGTATGACATATTAGTCTACTTCTCCACTATTCAATTCTGAAATCAGAACAGAACTATCTTCTACCAATCAAACAATACAGCGGTTTTAGTAACCGCATCAACTACATTTTATCTGAACAACTGCCATTTTGACCACTTTCCCAACAACTTGGATAAAATCTTATGACAAAAGCGTATGATATCTTAGTCTACTTCTTGCATGCATTTTCCAACACTACCGAGCAAACATGACCCCATTGGCCCAATGTGGGTATTCGGTGGGCAAAGTGGGCATGGGCCATACCATGCCCAACACGGGCTAGCCCACAGCAATCCCACATCAGCCCAACACAGGCTATCCCACAACAAGCCCAGACCAGACCAGCCCAACATAGGCTAGCCCAGCATGGGCTTTCCCACACCAGACATGGATTGTATATGTGTGCCATTCAGAGGGTGAATGGGCAAGACAAATTATTAAAGTGCCATTGAACAGGGTATGGTAGTAGGTGCCAGGAGCACCGGTTTGAGTGTGTCAAGCTGCTGTGTTTTTCACGCTCAACAGTTTCCTCTGTGTATCAAGAATGGTCCACCACGCAAAGGACACCCAGCCAACTTGACACAACTGTGGGAAGCATTGGAGTCAACATGGGCCAGCATCCCTGTGGAACGCTTTCGACAACTTGTAGAGTACATGCCCCAACGAATTGAGGCTGTTCTGAGGGCAAAAGGGGTTGCAACTTAATAATAGGATGGTGTTCCTATTGTTTTGTACACTCAGTGTATGTTCAATAGTCCCATCCTCATTTTAACAGGGATTCCCCATCTAAGGAACCTGCCTCAAAACAGTTAATGGAATAGGGACTAGATTACTCACATTTGATTCAGGCTGTTTTTCTTATCTTTGTAGTCTGGGCCTTACACTGGCCTAAATTTTTCACCACTAGCCTCATTTTTTTTGTACTTCTTCCACTAACATAGATATAAGTTTAACCGGGCTGAAGCAAGGCACACCATTTTTCATGAAAAATTACCCTTTTCTACTTACTTTTATTAACTGTTTAAAAACCAGAGGAGCTGCAGGATTTGTATTGCCCACAGTATCACTTCTTTCAGCACTTGTGTTTGGGGCCCGAAGCCTCCTCAAGGCCCTTTACAACAACATCTACTCCCTCAATGGATCAGGTGACTGCCTGGGCCCATTCCCAGTGCTCCCATTGTATTTATCATATGTAAAGAGGAGCTCCGCAGGAGTCCTGAATGACACACATGTACCAGAGTACTCTGCCACCCCATCTCTCTCCTTCTCTCACTTTCCTTCTCTCTCTGTTTCTCCCTCTCCACCACCCCAGAGTACCTTGGGCACCTCAGGGAGCGGAGTGTCCCTATCTGTTTGTGACATCATCGTGTGTGTCCCGCCAGACAATAGTGAAAGCTGTCAGAGCTACAGGGGGTGAATCTAATGTGGGACTACAGAGACAGAGAGGCATGGGGACATGGCACACACACACTATGTGTGCAAGCATATACACACACACACACACAAACTAAAATGTGCACACTTGAGAGCACTCACTCATGTAGATACAAACACACAGCCTCGTATGTGATATTCATCCACAATTACGGGTACACACAGATGCACAACCACCCACACACACTGTACCCCGCTAATCGTGCATATTCATGAGTGTACATACAGGGTGTTTCGTTCTGCTTGGATGCCTTTTAGTGTTACCATGGTGTGTACAGTGTGCAGACACACACCCACCCACACACACTACCCACATCTGTGTGTTCCTGTGTGTCTGCATGTGTGTGTGTTTCGCTAAAGAGCCCGCTGGGTATCAGGAGGCATAGCATTAAGGTATGATATGTTAATAAAATGTGTCAAGATGTCTGGAAGCCCCTTCTCTCTTTATAAACAAACTTACAGACAGAGCAGCGTTAATTAGCTTTGCCATCTGCTCAGTTTAGCGAAGTTGTCGAGGTTTACCGGAGAAACTGTGAAAAGACAAGCTCCACACAGCTCCCCTATCCACAAAGCAGATGACAAGTGTTAGCTAGAAATCCCCCATTCAATTACTCAGGCTGGAGCCTCGTGTTTTGGGGGGGGGGGGGGGGGGGGTACTATTTATTGGATGTATTTGATAAAGGAGTAGTCATTTAGTATTTTGCTGTATATCCTATATCCTTCTGTCAATATGATGTGGTGGCACACGCACACATACAGGCAAGGACACACGCTTGTATATACTCTCACACGTGCACACTCGCATGGGCAATCACACAACACATAAACACAGTTCTAATGTATGAATAATAGTCTCTGTAGAGGATAGAGCTTAGTGGGTTGTTAGAGAAATATGCACTGGCACTCTGCTAGTAATGGTAGCTACGCTCAGTAAATTCCTGCACAGGTCAGTTTTTTAAAGCCGCACCCGGGGTCCCCCCTGATAACATAAGATAACAAAATGTAGGAATGCAGGAATTGTGAGTGTGAGTGTGGATATTTATAAGGAAAAGAAAGTGAATCATCAATGTAATGAAAACCCACTGTCACGCCCTGTCCGTCGAGAGCTTTTTATGTCTCTATTTTGGTTTGGTCAGGGTGTGATTTGGGTGGGCATTCTATGTTCCTTTTTCTATGATTTGTATTTATGTGTGTTTGGCCGGGTGTGGTTCTCAATCAGAGGCAGCTGTCTATCGTTGTCTCTGATTGAGAACCATACTTAGGTTGCCTTTTCCCACCTGTCTGTGTGGGTAGTTGCCTATGTGTAGTTGCATGTCAGCACTAGTTGTTTATAGCTTCACGTTCGTTTTGTTATTTTGTTAGTTTGTTTAAGTGTCCTTCGTTTAATAAAGAAGAATGTATTTCAATCACACTGTGCCTTGGTCATATCGTTACGACGGACGTGACAGAACTACCCAGCACCAAAGGACCAAGCAGCGTGGAAGAGAGGACTGGACATGGGAGGACATCCTGGACGGCAAGGGATCCTACACATGGGAGGAGATCCTGGCTGGAAGGGATCACCTCCCATGGGAACAGGTGGAGGCAGCCAGGAGAGCGGAGGCAGCAGGAAAAGGGAACCAGCGTTATGAGGGAACAAGGCTGGCAAGGAAGCCCGAGAGGCAGCCCCAAAACATTTTTTTGGGGGGGGGCACACGGGAAGTGTGGCAGAGTCAGGTTGGAGACCTGAGCCAACTCCCCGTGCTTACCGTGGCGAGCATGTGACTGGTCAGGCCCCGTGCTATGGGGTGATGCGCACTGTGTCTCGGCTGAGCATTCACAGGCCGGTGTGCTCGGTGCCAGCGTCCCGCATTTGCAGGGTGGAAGTGGGCATCCAGCCAGAACGGGTGGTGCCAGCTCTGCGCTCGAGACCGCCAGTGTGCCTCCACGGCCCAGTGTATCCGGTGCCTCGGCCAAGGAAGAGGCCTCCGGTATGTCTCCCCAGCCTGGTGAGTCCTGTGCCTGCGCCCAGCCCGGCGCCTCCAGAGACGGCCTCCAGCCCGGAGCCTCCAGAGGCGCCCTCCAGTCCGGAGCTCCCAGAGGCGCCCTCCATTCCGGAGCTCCCAGAGGCGCCCTCCAGACCGGGGTCGGCGACGAGGGTCCCCGCTCTAGAGGCGCCACCTAAGTGGGCCAAGCCAGAGGTGGAGCGGGATCTACGTCCCGCACCAGAGCCGCCACCGTGGAGAAATGCCCACCCAGACCCTCCCCTATAGGTTCAGGTTTTGCGGCCGGAGTCCGCACTTTTAGGTGGGGGGTACTGTCACGCCCTGACTGTAGAGAGCTTTTTATGTCTCTATTTTGGTTTGGTCAGGGTGTGATTTGGGTGGACATTCTATGTTCCTTTTTCTATGATTTGTTTTTCGGTGTGTTTGGCCGGGTGTGGTTCTCAATCAGAGGCAGCTGTCTATCGTTTTCTCTGATTGAGAACCATACTTAGGTTGCCTTTTCCCACCTGTCTGTGTGGGTAGTTGTCTATGTGTAGTTGCATGTCAGCACTAGTTGTTTATAGCGTCACGTTCGTTTTGTTATTTTGTTAGTTTGTTTAAGTATTCTTCGTTTAATAAAGAAGAAGGTATTCAAATCACGCTGCGCCTTGGTCTCATCGTTACGACGAACGTGACACCCACATTGAAATCAGCCAGGCTAGTGAATTTCAAGTCTGTGTGCATGGAAGATGCATGAGCACTGTTTGTTTGTTTACCCCGGTTGCTAGGCAACCCAACGCTACATAGGGTGGGCTGCCTAGGGATTTGATGTAGAGTGGGCTGCCTAAAGGGTACCGGAGTACCAAAGGTGTAGGTGTACCAGCAGTGTTCTAGAATCCGTTGGCATTCATGCTTCTCTAATTCTTAGTGCAGCTCAAGCGATTTCTCGAACTGTCGTCAACACATTCAAATGAATAGAGCTTTGTCCACAGAAACCGAGAGGTCATAGTCCGCCGTCCAATTGCGACGTGGCTCTGAGACCCCCATTCCAAACCAATGCGTCTCCGGTACCCATCCTCTATTCATTTGAATGTGTTGACAGTGGGAGACATTTGCTTGAGCTGCCTTCAGAAATCGAAAAGTATGAATGCCAATGCTCCAATATTCTAGATCACTGCTGTGTGTACACGTTTTGGACTATGATACAGAAGAGATCCATATAGCACAAAGAAGGCGATGAAACAACAGAATCCCATTCACTTTCAGGGCGAGGGTGTGTGAAATGGCGCAGGACCATAGTTCGATAAAGTTGAATCAAAGCTCACTATAGTTTCCAGACTTTACTGGATTGGCTGTTATCACCTAGCACTACCTAGCCTGCTTGCTAGCATCAACATGAGGGCCAAGCAAGCTTGGCTATCCGAATTTATGCATTTAAAGGATCTCAGCCCATAGTCCGGCGTCCCATTGTGACAAAGCTGCAGTACACGGCACTGACACCGGAAATCCATCTAGCATGTCGGGAGCGATGACATAAATCAAGGGAAGCGAAGTGGGTGGGGACTGTTGGGGCGATGTGAGCATGGGTGAATGGACCGTGAATAGGGTTGGACTAAAGTTGGGGAAAGCTGAACTTTTGTTGCATACTCAGCGACAAAGCGTTGCTATTTGCCAATTGAAGCTCACTATAGTTTCCAGCCCCTACTGGATTAACTGTTGACACCTAGCACTACCTAGCCTGCTTGCTAGCACCAACATGAGGGGTGAAGCAAGCTTGGCTATTCGAATTTACATGTTCAAAGGACCTCTGCTGTGAGACCACCATCCTTGAAGGAACCGCACAGCCCAAACAGGCACATCCCCCAAAGAGCATACAGAGAAGGAACCTTCAGATGCGTCATAATACCCCGATAACTAGCCGCACTTTGAGCCACATTTGAAATGGAATGCGTTGAATGCATGGAGCAAGGTGTCAAAAATTGCATTTAAACACAATTTACATGAATGTATTTTCAGAAGGGCTGTGGTTACCATTCATGTAATACATTAAATATATACAGTAGATGAGGCGGTATTGGGGAGCTATTTCATATTATTTTCCCATTTTAAATCTTATAGCAACCCTATGCTTAACTGTAATGGGCAGAGCAGATCATTCGATATGTACTTAAATATTGTGATATATATATATATGATGATGATGATAATGGTGAAGGGGGTGATTGAATCTACAACATACAAGGGGGGTTGGCAGCCAGGTTTGGCCTCCGGCCAATTTGTTACTGAGCTAGTAGCTAGTCGGCGGGTAAGAGCATAATTAGCTTATTAGTAAATAGCCTACTAGCTGCACAACTCAAATCAAACTGAATTAGTCACATGCGCCAAATACAACAGGTGCAGACGTTACAGTGAAATGCTTACTTACGAGCCCCTAAGCAACAATGCAGTTAATTTTTTTTAAACAAAAATACGGATAAGAATAAGAAATAAAAGTAACAAGTAATTGAAGAGCAGCAGCAGAATAACAATAGCGAGAATATATACAGGGGGGTACTGGTACAGAGTCAATGTGTGTGGGGGACCAGTTAGTTGAGGTAATATGTACATGTGGGTAGAGTTATTAAAGTGACTATGCATAGATGATAACAACAGAGTGTAGTAGCGGTGTAAAAGAGGGGGATGGGGGGCAATGCAAATAGTCTGGGTAGCCATATGATTAGGTGTTCAGGAGTCTTATGGCTTGCGGGTAGAAGCTGATTAGAAGCCTCTTGGACCTAGACTTGGCACAACAGTACCGCTTGCCGTGTGGTATCAGAGACAACAGTCTATGACTAGGGTGGCTAGAGTCTTTGACAATTTTTAGGGCCTTTCTCTGACACCACCTGGTATAGAGGTCCTGTATAGCAGGGAGCTTTGCCCCAGTGATGTACTGAGCCGTAAACACTACCCTCTTTAGTGCCTTGCGGTCGGAGGCAGAGCAGTTGCCATACCAGGCAGTGATGCAACCAGTCAGGATGCTCTCGATGGTGCAGCTGTAGAACCTTTTGAGGATCTGAAGACCCATGCCAAATCTTTTCAGTCTCCTGAGGGGGAATAGGTTTGGTCATGCCCTCTTCACGACTGTCTTGGTGTGCTTGGGCCATGTTTGTTTGTTGGTGATGTGGACACCAAGGAACTTGAAGCTCTCAACCTGCTCCACTGCAGCCCCGTCAATGAGAATGGGGGCCGTGCTCAGTCCTCCTTTTCCTGTAGTCCACAATCATCTCCTTCATCTTGATCACGTTGAGGGAGAGGTTGTTGTTCTGATACCACACGGCCAGGTCTCTGACCTCCTCCCTATAGGGTGTCTCGTCGTTGTCGGTGATCAGGCCTACCACTGTTGTGTCATCGGCACAGTTAATGATGGTGTTGGAGACGTGCCTGGCCGTACAGTCATGAGTGAACAGGGAGTACAGCAGGGGACTGAGCACGCACCCCTGAAGGGACCCTGTTTTAAAGATCAGCGTGGCGGATGTGTTGTTACCTACCCTCACCACCTGGGGGCGGCCCGTCAGGAAGTCCAGGATCCAGTTGCAGAGGGAGGTGTTTAGTCCCAAGGTCCTTAGCTTTTTGATGAGTTTTGAGGGCGTTATGGTGTTGAATTCTGAGCTGTAGTCAATGAATAGCATTCTCACATAGGTGGGACACTGCCCTGTGTGGAGTGCAATAGAGATTGCATAATCTCTGGATCTGTTGGGGCGGTATGCAAATTGGAGTGGGTCTAGGGTTTCTGGGATAATGATGTTCATGTGAGCCATGACCAGCCTTTCAAAGCACTTCATGGCTACAGACGTGAGTGCTACGGGTCGGTAGTCATTTAGGCAGGTTACCTTAGTGTTCTTGGGCACAGGCACTATGGTGGTCTGCTTACATGTTGGTATTACAGACTCAAATCAAATCAAATTTTATTTGTCACATACACATGGTTAGCAGATGTTAATGCGAGTGTAGCGAAATGCTTGTGCTTCTAGTTCCGACAATGCAGTAATAACCAACAAGTAATCTAACCTAACAATTCCACAACTTCTACCTTATACACACAAGTGTAAAGGGATAAAGAATATGTACATAAAGATATATGAATGAGTGATGGTATAGAACGGCATAGGCAAGATGCAGTAGATGGTATAGAGTACAGTATATACATATGAGATGAGTAATGTAGGGTATGTAAACATAAAGTGGCATAGTTTAAAGTGGCTAGTGATACATGTATTACATAAAGATGGCAAGATGCAGTAGATGATATAGAGTACAGTATATACATATGAGATGAGTAATGTAGGGTATGTAAACATTATATTAAGTGGCATTGTTTAAAGTGGCTAGTGGTACATTTTTACATAATTTCCATCAATTCCCATTACTAAAGTGGCTGGAGTTGAGTCAGTATGTTGGCAGCGGCCACTAAATGTTAGTGGTGGCTGTTTAACAGTCTGATGGCCTTGAGATAGAAGCTGTTTTTCAGTCTCTCGGTCCCTGCTTTGATGCACCTGTACTGACCTCGCCTTCTGGATGATAGCGGGGTGAACAGGCAGTGGCTTGGGTGGTTGTTGTCCTTGATGATCTTTATGGCCTTTCTGTGACATCGGGTGGTGTAGGTGTCCTGGAGGGCAGGTAGTTTTCCCCCGGTGATGCGTTGTGCAGACCTCACTACCCTCTGGAGAGCCTTACGGTTGTGGGCGGAGCAGTTGCCATACCAGGCGGTGATACAGCCCGACAGGATGCTCTCGATTGTGCATCTGTAGAAGTTTGTGAGTGCTTTTGGTGACAAGCCAAATTTCTTCAGCCTCCTGAGGAAGAAGGCTGCTGCGTGAAGAAGGCTGCTGCGCCTTCTTCACAACGCTGTCTGTGTGGGTGGACCAATTCAGTTTGTCCGTGATGTGTACACCGAGGAACTTAAAACTTTCCACCTTCTCCACTACTGTCCCGTCGATGTGGATAGGGGGGTGCTCCCTCTGCTGTTTCCTGAAGTCCACAATCTCCTTTGTTTTGTTGACGTTGAGTGTGAGGTTATTTTCCTGACACCACACTCCGAGGGCCCTCACCTCCTCCCTGTAGGCCGTCTCGTCGTTGTTGGTAATCAAGCCTACCACTGTAGTGTCGTCCGCAAACTTGATGATTGAGTTGGAGGCGTGCATGGCCACGCAGTCGTGGGTGAACAGGGAGTACAGGAGAGGGCTCAGAACACACCCTTGTGGGGCCCCGGTGTTGAGGATCAGCGGGGTGGAGATGTTGTTACCTACCCTCACCACCTGGGGGGCGGCCCGTCAGGAAGTCCAGGACCCAGTTGCACAGGGCGGGGTCGAGACCCAGGGTCTCGAGCTTGATGACGAGTTTGAGGGTACTATGGTGTTAAATGCTGAGCTGTAGTCGATGAACAGCATTCTCACATAGGTATTCCTCTTGTCCAGATGGGTTAGGGCAGTGTGCAGTGTGGTTGCGATTGCGTCGTCTGTGGACCTATTGGGTCGGTAAGCAAATTGGAGTGGGTCTAGGGTGTCAGGTAGGGTGGAGGTGAGGCGAATACGCTGGACAGGGAGAGGTTGAAAATGTCAGTGAAGACACTTGCCAGTTGGTCAGTGCATGCTCGCAGTACACGTCCTGGTAATCCGTCTGCGGCCTTGTGAATGTTGACCTGTTTAAAGGTCTTACTCACATCGGCTGTGGAGAGCGTGATCACACAGTTTTCCGGAACAGCTGGTGCTGTCATGCATGTTTCAGTGCCATTTGCCTCGAAGCGAGCATAGAAGTAGTTTAGCTTGTCTGGTAGGCTCGTGTCACTGGGCAGCTCTCGGCTGTGCTTCCCTTTGTAGTCTGTAATGGTTTGCAAGCCCTGCCACATCCGATGAGCATCAGAGCAGGTGTAGTACGATTTGATCTTAGTCCTGTATTGATGCTTTGCCTTTTTGATGGTTCGTCAGAGGGCATAGCGGGATTTCTTATAAGCTTCCGGGTTAGAGTCCCGCTCCTTGAAAGGGCCAGCTCTAGCGTTTAGCTCAGTGCGGATGCTGCCTGTAATCCATGGCTTCTGGTATGTACGTACGGTCACTGTGGGGACGACGTCATCGATGCACTTATTGATGAAGCCATTGACTGACGTGGTGTACTCCTCAATGTCATCGGAGGAATCCCAGAACATATTCCAGTCTGTGCTAGCAAAACAGTCCTGTAGCTTAGCATGTGCTTCATCTGACCATTTTTTATTGATCTGGTCACTGGTGCTTCCTGATTTAATTTTTGCTTGTAAGCAGGAATCAGCAGGATAGAATTATGGTCAGATTTGCCAAATGGAGCGCGAGGGAGAGCTATGTGTGTGGAGTAAAGTTGGTCCAGAGTTTTTTTTCCGCTTTGGTTGCACATTTAACATGCTGATAAAAATTTGGTTAAACAGATTTAGGTTGCCCTGCATTAAAGTTCCCGGCTACTATGAGCGCCGCCTCTGGGTGAGCGTTTTCTTGTTTGCTTATGACTGAATATAGCTCATTCAATGATGTCTTAGTGCCAGCCTCTGACTGTGGTGGTATGTAAACAGCTACGAAAAATACAGATGAAAACTCTAGGTAGATAGTGTGGTCTACAGCTTATCATAAGATACTCTACCTCAGGTGAGCAATAGCTCCAGACTTCCTTAGATATCGTGCACCAGCTGTTATTTACAAAAATACATAGCCCACCACCCCTTGTCTTACCAGACGACGCTGTTCTATCCTGCAAGTACAGCGTATAACCAGCCAGCTGTATGTTGATAGTGTCATTGTTCAGCCACGACTCCGTGAAGCATAATATATTACAGTTTTGAATATCCCGTTGGTAGTTTAATCTTGCGCGTAGGTCATCTATTTTATCTCCAAAGATTGCACGTTTGCTAGCAGAATGGAAGGAAGTAGGGGTTTATTCGATCGCCTACGAATTCTCAGAAGGCAGCCCGCCCTTTGGCTCCTTTTCTCCACCTCCTCTTCACGCAAATCACAGGGATCTGGGCCTGTTCCCGAGAAAGCAGTATATCGTTCGCATCAGGCTCGTCAGACAGATTCTTCCAGTCCGTGGTGAGTAATCGCAGTCATGATGACCAGAAGTTATTTTCGGTCATAAGAGACGGTAGCAGCAATATTATGTACAAAATAAGTTATAAAAAACACAAATAAACAAACAAATAAACACAATCGGTTGGGAACACGTAAAACGTCTGCCTTCTTCTCCGGCGCCATAATTACATTATTACCCCATAGCCCTAAACAGTGTAGGCTACACAATACATTTAACACATGGTAAAATCACAAATGTCTATGTTAATAGGACCACCTACTCTAAGATATTCGTCATATTTCTCCAATGCCAAACCAGTGTGTCTTGGTTGCAACCAAACTGTCGCTCTTTGCAAATAATTCAATCTGAGACGTCACTATGAATCTAAGCATGGTAATTTCAGAAGTTCATTTTCCACCCAACGCATGAGGCCTGAGTCGGATGCAGAAAGCTGGTAGTCCTAATTAAGATGCATGGTGACAGTGTTGGAGGAAATAGCTAAACCCCAACCAACAAATATTTGAATAACATAATTGCGTCTGTCAAACCAGTAAGCCTACCTTTCTTGCAGTCAATGACCACAAGCGCCCTCTTTGGCCTCATGAGTTGAAAGTAATTCATATTTGTCATAATTTCAAAATTATTAAAAAACTAATTACGATGAAAATCTGGTGTTTCTTCATCAAACAGTTTTTTTTATTTTTCACTCTTCTGTTGATGTATATAAAGTGTAATATTGGAATACAAACTCAAAATGTAATACATTCCAACTCTATATCTTACATGGTACAAGTGTCTTATTTTTAAGCCCATAACCATGTGTGTGAGGTGTAGATTTGTTGAAGACTACCAAGAATCACTCTGTGTAACCCAGATTTAGCCCACTGCAGTAAAAGGTTAAAGGCATATCGGACACACTGCCCTGGCCATATAAGTCACATCAAGCATAGGATTGCTATAAGATTAAAATAGAAAAATAAATGTACTCGTGAGAAAACTATGAAATATTTATCCAATACCGTCTGATGTGTATATTTAATGTATTACATGAACGGTGACCACAGCCCTTCTGAAAATACATTTACATTTTCCCACCCTGTTCCGTGTATTCAATGTATTCCATTTCAAATGTGGCTCCCAGTGCAGCTTTACTTCTGGGCTATTATGGCGCATCTGACAGTTCCTTCTCTGTATGTTCCTAGACCTCCCCACAATTCCCAACCAACACGGCTCCGGCATACGTCCTTTATTCATTTGAATGTTATTGATGTGCAGTTCGCTAATTATTCGGTCTTTTTTGAATGACTCGTTTTACTGACTTGAGACTCGTGATTCGTTTTTCGGAGTGACTCGTTCATTCCAGACGTTCGTTTGGCCTGTTAGTTCAACAGCAGGATTAATGCATACTCCTCCGGCTCAGCGGCTTCAGAGATGTGTTCCGACCACCAACTGTCTGTCATGTGCGAGCAGAAAAAAAAGAGCATAGAGAAGAATATGACACGTTTAGAACTGATAATTGATTGCATGTTGCAAGAACGACGTGATAATGGAATGTTATGATGGACACCGCTTTGTAGAACCAAAACATACTCTGCTCAACAAATTCGAACTCGAGAACGAATCATTTTGGGGGACTGTGGTTCGCGAATGACTGTGCCAGAGATGTCGATATAATGACGAGATATGTACAGTATGTCTCCTAACAATGGGATGTGTTGCCCACAGAGCGGAACGGTGGGATGTCAGCTCCCACCTATTCCTCTTTTTGAATTGGTGGATACATCTCGTTATTTTATGACATTTTTGAATATTCGATGAGGGGTGTTGACGTCAACCTCCTGTATTCAATGGACAGAGATGCTATACTATTAACCACATGTCATAAATATGCATAGCCATCTCGAGACAACTCTGATATGAAGTGTTTTTTAACAACGTTGCCGGATGTCACGTGTCCTACTTATATCAGTACACTCGTAACCACCTATGCATTTTGAAATTTTTTTGTTTAATAAATTCGACACTCTCTTGTTGACCTCCATACAAAAATTCCTTGCTTGGTGAGCGAAAGAAACTAAACAACGTTACCTGCTGGAGATGTCACGCCCTGATCTGTTTCACTTGTTCCTGTGATTGTCTCCACCCCCTCCAGGTGTCACTTATTTTACCCAGTGTATTTATCCCTGTGTTTCCTGCCTCTCTGTGCCAGTTCGTCTTGTATGTTTAAGTCAAGTCAACAAGCGTGGTTTCCCCTGTACTCCTTTTGCTATTCTCCTTTTTCTTGTTCTCCTGGTTTTGACACTTGCCTCTTTCTGGACTCAGTACCCGCCTGCCTGTACCACGAGCCTGTCTGCCACTCTTTACCTCCCGGACTCTGATCTAGTTTTGACCTTTTGCCTGTCCGCGACCATTCTCTTGCCTACCCCTTTGGATTATGAAACATTGTAAGACTCCAACCATCTGCCTCATGTGTCTGCATCTGGTTCTCGCCTTGTGCCTTGATAGGAGAAGACCAATTGTTTTCATTTAGAAATTACCACCCTCATGGCGTTCAAGCAATGTATTCCGCCAAGAGTCGTTCACAATCTTCTCCAGTTGCAGCCACAACTAGACTTTGTTTCAAATGTATCAAGAAATAATCTTATCTGTATACCTAGCATGCATTGTTTAAAGCACACATTTACAAGTCTCGGTCACAAATGACAGCCCCAATAAACCCCTTCTGGTGAACGACATGTGAATAAGAGGCTCGCAGAAACACGATTCACAGGTTTTCAGTTCATCATTCGCCGGTAGGGGGTCCTGCGTGCTCTGGCATTACTGAGCACACAATATTACGTTTATTCTGGATAGACAGATTAATACAATATTTTGTTTAAAACGGTCATATGCTTAGCGAGAAGAACGATTTCCCTAATAATCCTGTTCACATGGACACATTTGAGTTTGTATGTGAAACCTATTTCTAGGATGCATACTTCCTGGATTTTCAAAACTCACTTCACTCGTGCATAAGAGGGAGGCTTGTGCTACTGGTACTAGCACATGTGCAGATCAAATACACCACTGTCCTAATCATTTGAAAGGTTGCTCAGAAAACCAAGTGTTTTAATCAGTCTATGCTTACTTCGATTATCACTGTCCCGCGATTAAGATAAGCAGAGGTGTTTACATGACTAATGCCATACCCTGCCTTTTGCTATAATCGGTTTAATATTTAATTATTACTGTGCATTTAAACGTACTCACTGAGTCAAATGAACAGAATAGTAGTTATTTTGACCAAACGAGTCGAAGATCAGAGTCAGTAAAAAGAGCCAAATTGCTTCAGTTTTGTTGAAAATTCGAAAGGCATGAAAGCCAACGGTCAAATATTCTAGTACACTGCTGTGTGTGCGCGTACATGTTTTGGACTACGGTGCTTTATGCTACAGCTGCAGCACCGCAGCAGAGAGAACATTTCGACCCACAGTATAATTGTTCTGAACCTTGAACCGACCCACAAGTTGAAGGAATATTTTCCTTTCACCCGCCAGCTGATTTTTTTTGTGGAACCGTGGGTACTTGACCCGATCCAGAACTCAAATGTTCAGTGAGAAAGAGAGAGAGTGTGTGAGAGAGCGAGAACGAGAGCGAGAGCGAGAGAGGTTGGCAGTATACTTTACAAAGATGGTGTCTTCTATTCCCTGTGAAGCTGTGGCAATTTGCTGAGACTACACTGATTGAACTGGCTGGGGCCCAGGTATTGTGCACGCTAAGCACTCCACGGTTAAGTCTGAGGGGAGGTGTGTGTGTGTGTGTGAGGGGGGGTGAAGCGAGGGGTCCATCTGCTCTCTTCTGCTCCTCTGCACTGATATAAGATTACGTTAATCTGGGTACTTGTCAGGACAGGTTAGTGAAAGCAGGCAATTGGGTGAGCTCATGCTAAACTGGTTGGCTAGAAAACGGCTGTTTCTGCACCCTTACTCTGTGGTGTCGAGCATGGCAGAGGAAAGCGACAGATCATGGTCCTTGGCTGGGATAAACTTTAGTTCAGTGGGTATGCTGTGTTTCAATAGGCTTGCGATTGATGTACAGGGGGGCTCCATATTTTGTGGCCGTGGACAATAATGTGTGCTTGTGCGCATGTGTGTGTACAATGCCACAATGTTGTTTAAAATGTGTGTGTGTGTGTCTGTGCGTGTATGTGTCTGTCAGTGTCTCAGGCCCTCCTATGGAAGTCAGAGCTCAATTTTAGTCTGGTCCCTCCCCCAGCCTTGCCCTCACATGTTAGGTCACCCTTTCCCCGCCCTCCCGAAACCTCCCCGAACATTTTTATTCAATTAAATAGCCCTCTTAAACTCCTGGCCTACATCCTGTGTACTTCTGATGTTGTTTTCTCTCCATGCACTTTAAGGCTGTAATGATTTTCTAACTTGTTATGCTAATTAAGATGGCCGGCCTCTCGGGATCTTTCTACCATGGCTCAGGATTTATTGTCCGTTTGCTTGGGGGGGAAGAAAAGAAACACACACACGCGCACACACACAAACTCACACAAGAAGTTAGGGACTATGTAATCCCGTTAACCAAGGGAAAATGGGCGCAGTAACAGGGAGGAGAGGAGTGGCAGTTAACCCTGCTTCCTGTCTTTTATGTTCCTGTTAATGTTTCCTCTTGTTTTAACTTCCTCTCAGGATCCCCGCTAATCCTCACGCCTGTTCCTAATTGGTTGAGTCGCACAGCAGCAACAGGGGCCCGTCTGTGCGAGGAGAGAAGAACGTGAATTCAATCAAACCAACAATGCTTTAAAAAAAGGTAATGATTGACTTTGTTATGGAGCATATATAATACTAATAATGTATTACATTTCCATAGTGCTTTAAATAGAATCTCAAGACCTTCAAGAATTAAAAAAACTAACATTTTTATTAATATATCTTTACAAGCATATCATAAACATCACATTATGAGTACATAGAGATTTAGCCTATTGAAAGATGAAATGTATTACTATTGTTCCTGCACTGGGAAAATGAATATTATTCTCAATGGTAGTGTAGAATAATGTTAACTTATAGTGAACAAATATCAAGACATATTTCCCCTTTAACTGTTGATATGAATATTTTATTATTGGCTTCCTGAAGTGTTATTTTGATTGAATCCCTCAGAAAACCCGATAGGACATTTATCTGACACACTGATACACAGGGTTGTCACAAAATTCCAACTTTGTCCAAAAACTCTAATGATCAAATGAAACTAATGATGAGGGACATTATCAGTGGAATTAATCTGCAAAGCATTGTCCCCAAACAATGTACTTGCAACGCTCCACAAACCACTAAGGAGTGCCAAACCTTAAATTCATTCCAATTTTTGTTATATTCCTTTATGTTGGATATTTGCAATTCTATTCCCATAATAAGAGCAAGTAGGCCTATGAATTTACACGTAATGTATCATCCTTATTAAAGGCAACAACGAGATACAAATAGCCATTTTCAAACGAGGATTTATTGCTCACTCGTTTCTATTTAAGTTTTCTTGTGACAAAATGTCTAACCTTTGTGCTTCAATGTGGAGAAAACCCCTATTGTTCTTGTCCAAAATGACCTATTTTCTTTTATTCTTATAACATTTGTTTTACTTTCTGAACCACTAAATTGAGCAATGTGTCTATGTTTCTGAACCATTGCCTTTGAAAGATCAGCTGCAATAGCAGCTAAAGCGCTAACTCTGTCCATGCCTACACAGCCTTTCCCTCTTCTCCCTCAGCAGAAATAGGATATATCCCAATAATCACCCTTTTCCTCATAAAGTGCACTATGTTTGACCACATCCCGTAGGGGCCCAGTCAAAAATAGTGCACTATATAAGGAATAGGGTGCCATTTGGGATACAGATATTCCCCAAAAAGTGCAGTACTTTTATACTTGTTTAATAGTGCATGGGCCCTGTTCAAAAGAAGAGCACTAAATAGGGAATAGGGTGGCATTTGGGACATTAACATATAGTCATTTGACTCCCTGGATCCTATTTGCCCAGAATAACAGTAATAGGCAGATCCCAATGTCTCCCACTTCCAGGGAATTTAAACCCTTACACTAGACCTCCTTGAAGTCTCTGTTTGTTCTGGGCTACATCCCAAATGGCATACTATTCCCTACATAGTGCACTACGTAAGACTTATGGGCCCTGGTCAAAAGTAGTATACTAAATAGTGAACAGGGTGCCGTTTGGGACGTAGCCCTGGAGTTAAGAAAATAAGGCTTGGAATCCTTATACATGGTATCATGGCTGTATCAAAGAGTTGTCTAGTTGTTCAGAGAATGTAGCTAGAGGGATATGAATGCTAACCTTTTTATGTGCTGTTTTCATAATTCTTCTGTTGTTAAAATTACTGCACAATTATTAGTTTTTCCCTTTGGGTATTTTGGTTTGAAAACAGAATGAAGTTCTAGTACAGCTGTTTATTTTTATAACTTTAGCAAGGTTTTAATAAGAGTAGAATGATTTATGCCAGTCAGATGGTCAACAACATAGTTTATCAAACGTCAGACACCAGGCAAGCAACGTATTTATTAACATCGTGAATTTTTTAAGAAAACAAATCAAAGATTCCGAAATGACTTTCTGCTCTTAATTAAATGGATTTTGTTTCTAGGTCTCATTATTTGTCCCATTAGGTCCCATTAACTTCCACTGAGGACAACCATAAGGAGCCACACACACACACATATACACACACACCCGTGCACACATACATGCGTGCACACACTCACACGGCGGGCATGCACACACGCACTATTGCATGCACACATGCACGCGCACACATTCACACACACGCACGGTAGACCTGGGCTTAATTAGTACAACCAACTAAAATCAACCCGCAGAAAGTCTATGTATTTCTCAATGTGAACTTGTAGTCCTGCCTTCCACTCTTCAGAAAGGGGCTGTGTAGCATCTGCAGTGTGGCTATCGTCACTGTCAGCCATAGGAGAGGATGCAAGGGCATGGGTGAGGATGGAGGTAGAGGCACAGCAAAGAGCACGTGACATCACCTTCTGAAGCAAACCCCCATGTTAATTACCCAACTTGAATCATTATTTCAATGATTTGCTTGTGTTTATCGAAATGTTTGTATCCCCTCCTTTTTTTTGCTTTTCATCCATGTTTTTTTCTTTATTTGTTTGTTTGTTTATGTATTTTTTCCCTCACCCCTCCTCTCAGGGACTTTTTCCACTATATGGTTGCAGATCAAATAATGTCAAACATTTTGCCCTTGCAAGTTTTTGCAATTTGCAGTTTCTAAACATTGCGACCTGTTGAAAGCAGGAGTGATAATGGACATGCTCTGCCCCCCGCCGTCCCAGTCCCACCATATCTCCCTTCAATTAATGCTACAGCGGGAGTTTCATGTAATAACACTTTCGCTTGTGAGCTGTCCATGTGAGAGGGAGAGGTGGAGAGTGAGAGAGAGAGGGGGGGGCGTGTTGGAGAGGGTAGCACAAAACACAAAAAATGATTAAAAAGACTTGAATGTGGTAGGTGGTAGTGGCAGGCCCTTTGTTGTGTGTCCATGTGAATGTTGCATGTTAGCTAAATGGGGCAGAGAGAAGGGGGTCATGCGATTGGCAAATGTGCATGCTAAGCTTGTCTATCATTTTTGCTGCGTCGAACCAAACCTCTGCCAGCAGGACGGTGGACGCGTTGACAGCTGTAATTACCCATCGCCATGGCGATCACTTTTGGCCTGGGCGGCCATCGTAGGGCCCTCCTCTTGTCGGTGTTTTTAATCAGATTGGGCTGTCACTCTGTCGACCGGCAGACAGAAGCCGGGCCAGGGGAGTGTGTGGGTGTCTGTCGGGTATATGGGACGGAGGTATGTGTGTTTTGGAGGGGCGTTCGGTTTTGTGTGTGTGTGTGCGTGTTGGAGCCGTCTGTCTCTAAACCCCAGTTAAGAATGTTTAATTAGGCCCTCCAGAGCACACAAACACACACACACACACACACACACACACACACACACACACACACACACACACACACACACACACACACACACACACACACACACACACACACACACACACACACACACACACACACTGTCACTGAGTTTAACTTCACAGACAATACACAAGGAAGAATAGGAAAAATAGGAATGTGAAAGAGATATTAATGTATTTTAGGAGAGAGAAGAGTAGGCTTGTGCATCTGTTGTTTGTGTATGTGTGCATGTGCGTGCCTGTGTTTTAAGAGGATGCAGCTTTGTGGTTATGTATAGATTGTGCCTTTGATTTCTAAATAAAAGCAAGCACCAGAGACTGTTTCCCTAATACGTTCTTATTGCTGTGTCCTTTATAGTTAGGGATGATTTATTGTTGTTTGGTTTTATGTAATTATAGAACCCAACTGTGCTTAGTGATCATGTTATTTTACTGTAGCCTAACGAAAATAGATCTCTATTTTCAAGTCAAACAAATAATAGAATAGAATAGAACTTTATTGCCCATCTATGGATGGAAATTGTTCTTTGGCATCACCGTGCAAGAATGAAAAGGATCACATGCAAATCATACACATTGACACCAGCCAGCCTACTACAATGTATACATAAACACAGAGGGGACGTTGACACATTCATTAATAACTGCCTGCTGCCCTTATTGCACTGTTCCATGTACACTTTGACAGGGATGCCTAATCAGGTGTCCATACTAACTCATAGAAATAAATAAATAAGTGTTTTAATCTTTACATCTTATTCCCCTTTATAGTCTCCTTCCAGCTCTCTTAACAAATGGGTTCTAGTTAATTATATTCCCATGACTTTCAGTTACCCCTTATTTTATGGGCTACTTTACAAACTGAAAATAGAGAATTGATAAATTCATGGCTATTCACAGATGGCTGAGTAATTTTCGAAATAATTTCCTGATCATTTTTGATGTCTTATTGGTTCTTGATGAATATGTCTCAGAAATACCTGGCATAGCTTAGTACTACCCCCCAAAAAAACTTTTAGCCTCAAATGACTTTCATTCTCTCTCTCTCTGTCAAGAATTGTATTTCTTTACTGATACAGACATGTCATCAAATATCTTCTCTGATACTGATGTGGCTGAGGCCCGTGGCACTGCCTGGCACACAGGAGACACACAGCTGGAGCAGCTTTAATTAACCAATTGAATAAATTGAATACAATTTTGCTTATTAGCTAGAAATTAAACTGAAATTAAATTGAATACAAATCTGTCATTGAGTAGCCAGATCACCAATCCAAAACAATATGCTTCATCTAATGTAGAACGAGACTGCCATTTATTGTGCAACTGGTAACTATTCAAATATTGGAAAGCTAGTGTTGTAAGGTTGCTTTGGATTGTACAGATTTTGCGTGCATGTCACAGCGTGTGTATGTGCGTGTGTTCATTACACCCTTTTAAAATTGCCAGATGGAGTTCCTTGCTGTGAGAGGAGAGTCATACAGCTTAAGTGTATAAAAATATCTTTAGAAGCAGGTTGAATTGATTGATTGACTTTGTTAGACAATTCTTTAAATACCTACATTTGAAGTCGGACGTTTACGTACACCTTAGCCAAATACATTTAAACTCAGTTTTTCACAATTCCTGACATTTAATCCTAGTAAAAATTCCCTGTCTTAGGTCAGGTAGGATCACCACTTTATTTTAAGAATGTGAAATGTCAGAATAATAGTAGAGAGAATTATTTATTTCAGCTTTTATGTCTGTCATCACATTCCCAGTGGGTCAGAAGTTTATATACACTCAATTCGTTTTTGGTAGCAATGCCTTTAAATTGTTTAACTTGGGTCAAACGTTTCGGGTAGCCTTCCACAAGCTTCCCACAATAAGTTAGGTGAATTTTGGCCCATTCCTCCTGACAGAGCTTGTGTAACTGAGTCAGGTTTGTAGGCCTCCTTGCTCGCACACGCTTTTTCAGTTCTAAACACAAATTTTCTATGGGATTGAGGTCGGGGCTTTGTGATGGCCACTCCAATACCTTGACTTTGTTGTCCTTAAGCCATTTTGCCACAACTTTGGAAGAATCTTGGGGTCATTGTCCATTTGGAAGACCCATTTGCGACCAAGCTTTAACTTCCTGACTGATGTCTTGAGATGTTGCTTCAATATATCCACATAATTTTCCTACCTCATGATGCCATCTATTTTGTGAAGTGCACCAATCCTTCCGGCAGCAAAGCACCCCCACAAAATGATGCTGCCACCCCCGTGCTTCACGGTTGGGATGGAGTTCTTTGGCTTGCAAGCCTCCCCCTTTTTCCTCCAAACATAACGATGGTCATTATTGCTGAGCGGCCTTTCAGGTTATGTCGATATAGGACTTGTTTCACTGTGGATATAAATACATTTGTACCTGTTTCCTCCAGCATCTTCACAAGGTCCTTTGCTGTTGTTCTGGGATTGATTTGCACTTTTCGCACCAAAGTACGTTCATCTCTAGGAGACAACGGTATGACTGCTGCATGGTCCTGTGGTGTTTATACTTGCATACTATTGTTTGTACAGATGAATACGGTACCTTCAGGCGTTTGGAAATTGCTCCCAAGGATGAACCAGACTTGTGGAGGTCTACAATTTTGTTTCTGAGGTCTTGGCTGATTTTGAAATTTTGAAATACTGACTTGAAATACATCCACAGGTACACCTCCAATTGACTCACATGATGTCAATTAGCCTATCAGAAGCTTCTAAAGCCATGACATAATTTTCTGGAATTTTCCAAGCTGTTTAAAGGCATAGTCAACATAGTGTATGTAAACTTCTGACCCACTGGAGTTGTGATACAGTGAATTATAAGTGAAATGATCTGTCTGTAAAAAATTGTTGGAAAAATGACTTGTGTCAGGCACAAAGTAGATGTCCTAACCGACTTGCCAAAATTATAGTTTGTTAACAAGAAATGTGTGGAGTGGTTGAAAAACGAGTTTTGATGGCTCCAACCTAAGTGTATGTAAACTACCGACTTCAACTGTACATAAGGGCACTCCAGCCGGGGACACAAGGATAAGACAATGAAACACATTTCCACTGTGGTCTTTTTGAAGGGGGAAGGGGGAATGCAACAAGGTTAGGCACCAATTGTTGTGGCAACAGACAATGACAGACAAAATTGTTGTTTGTTTCATGACATGAGGTAATTAGTACAATTCCCTTTCCTGATCAACATCAATGGACAGGTACATCTCCCTTGTCTCACATACCCTTAATATATAAAACGATCAATCCCTAATATATAGAAGACAATCACAGTATGATACACACTAGGCAACAAAAGGCAGACCATATGCTGTCCCAGGCCTTTTCTTCTCAGCCACATGTTATACTCTTACCACTCACTTTTGAGACATGCTACTATATGGCAGAATTTTTTTCAGTGAGAGCTTGAAACTACATATGGAGGTTATAAGTTTAAAAATATTCGGATGACTATTCCAAGGAATGGCAGCTGAGTATGACAATGTTTCTTTCCCCGTACCACTTTGAAATCTAAAAGGAACAACGTCAGTTTGACTCCGTCTAGTAGAGGAGTAGTTATGGTTATCCCTTACTAAGTTAAAGTAGTTACACAGGTACCTGAGGAACATACTGTGGACAATGTTATGTACTAAACACAATTTAATCTGAGAGACTCTCTCCTCCCCTTTGAGCCATCTAAGGCTTTGGTCAAGATGGGTCAAGATGCGTAAGTGCTGGAAGTTTAAGAATAATCCTGACTAATTTGTTCTGAGATGTTTGCAATAATTTTTTTAATCTTGGGGGCACTATTGTACAAGGAAGGGCACGCATAGTCAAAGTGACACAGAAAAAGAGTCCCTGCCAATGACCCCGTTGCATTCTTATCCAGATATTTGGAGGTTCTTGCCAGAAACCTAATTTTATGGTGTACTTTGGAGTTAACATTTTGTGCCATGCTCTCCCCTGTCAGATGGTTATCTAGCACACATCCAAGATAATGAATAGAGTATTTTGCTGTGAGCACTGTCACCTACTACCGCCTTAAAATCAGGGGATGACAGTTTATTGTCACATAGCCTTTTACTGACATTCAGACGTTCAGCACTGAGGGCTTTCTCAACCACATGTTTGTCTTTGTGGGAAACCAACAGAGCAGAAGTATCTGCATAGAGGAAAAGGTCACATGTACAGACAGATTTCAGATCATTTATATACAATAGAAAAATGAAAAGTGGACCCAGCACACTCCCTTGGGGTTCACCGCAGTTCAAGATTTTGGGTTTAGACACATCCAACATCCGTTTTCTTCCTGGCAGATAAGAGCTAACCCATTTTGCTGCTAAGTTGTTAAAGCCCATGGCTCTTCGTTTGATTAATAGAATCTCATGATCCACTGTATCAAATGCCTTTTGGAGAACTAACGTAGCCGTACCACAACATTTCCCTCTGTCTACTTCCTTTCTTATTTGATCAGTTAGGTCATTCCCATCCTGTGTGACTTTGAGTTTCTTTAGATACTTTGACATTTTGGGACATGGAAATAGTCCAAATAAAATGTTACATAACTCCACATAATACCATTAAAACATCAAATTAATTAATAAAACACTTTATATGATGAATTATGTTGTAAGCACACTCCACTCTTCAGTCTACCTCAGGTGTAAAAACACACTGCATCCTCTGGTGCAAACCTCACGGCTGGTGAGCAAGGTCTCTGTCTGATCATTACTGTTGCGACAAGCCAAGAGGGAAACACGACAAGAGTTTTCCCATCTCGCTCAAGGATGATACAGATACATCAAACTAAAATAAAGTGTGTGTGTGTGTGTGTGTCTGGGTGTGTGTGTGCATACATCTGTGTGTGTGATCATGCGTGTTTGTTCACTGAGCTAACACAGGGCTTGATAACTACACAAGAGCGGCTGGTGTATGCTATTGTCTGTAATGATGTGTAGTGTCAGTATTAGGATAGGATGATAGGCCTCACTGCACCAGAGAGAGAGGCCCTGTTAGTCTGTTCTCATCTCCGGGGTGACAAGGCCTGTCAGTTAGAGAGTTGGACTGCAGCCAACATTTACTGTGTGCTTAGAAAATGACTCGTCCAGTGCCAGCAATGTCCAACTCCGGAACAGTGTGTACTCCTCGTTTGATTTTCCCTTACAAAATGTATTTGTTGCTGCTAACTTCCAGGAAGATTGTGGCAAATTTGCTGCAAACCAAGTAGTGTGCAACAAAGTGATGCCAGAAGTGTGCAATGTGTAATATATTTTTTTCTAGCAAACAATTCTCTTGAGATTTTATTTTAATCTGTGTCAAACCTGGGGTTACAGTATGTTGATTTTATGTGTATATAGAAATACAAGCATTTCGCTGCATCTGCGAAAGCATCTGCAAATCTGTGTTCGTGACAAATACACTTCGAATTTATTTGATGTTTTTTGGGATAGAGTGAAACACATTTTGTTGCTAGCTATGTCAGTTTCAACCTGTCAATGCCACTGACTGGCTAGCTAGCTAGTTAGTGGCTAGTGCTTAACTAGCTAGATAACATTAGCTATCATATTTTTGCACAATTAATGTGATAGCTAGCTAGCTAACTAATTATTTACTGGATATTTTAAACACTTACATTTTTTGGTGATGACATGTTTGAGCTACACTGTTCAGTAGCATGTTAGTAAGCACTACAGCTTAAGTAACAATATGACTTGACATCAGATGGATACCCTTCCCCTATCCGTGGTGTTGGAAGAGGCTTCATTGGGAAGAGGATGCATCAACACCCTGGAAAGATGTTTGTGGTGCACTCACACAATTTGAGTGATAAATAACTGTATTGTCTTCAAGCTTGACAAGGTAACCAAATGCATGTATTATTATCATAAATGTAGCCCATACATACATTTTTTGTAACAATTAGATCATTCGTTGCTTTAAAATAGTAGCTAGCTCATCTTAATCATGTGTTGTTCCTTCTCTCTTTCTTTCTAGAAGCAATCAGTTACCAGGCAAAAATGTAGATTGAGGCCTCGATCAAACTGAGGACAGAAAAAGATGAGTGCACTACCAGGTCAAGACTTACTGTGGCTTACGAAAGTATTCACCCCCTTGGCATTTTTCCTATTTTGTTGCCTTAAAACCTGGAATTAAAATATATTTTTTGGGGGGGGGGTTTGTATCATTTGATTTACACAACATGTCTTCCACTTTGAAGATGTAAAATATTTTTGGGGGTGAAACAAACAAGAAATAACACAAAAAACAGAACTCTCTATAAGCTTGGCACATCTAGCCACTGGGATTTTTGCCCATTCTTCAAGGCAAAACTGCTCCAGCTCCTTCAAGTTGGATGGGTTCCGCTTTTGTACAGCAATCTTTAAGTCATACCATAGATTCTCAATTGGAATGAGGTCTTGGCTTTGACTAGGCCATTCCAAGACATTTAAATGTTTCCACTTAAACCAGTCGAGTGTTGCTTTAGCAGGATGCTTTGGGTCATTGTCCTGCTGGAAGGTGAACCTTCGTCCCAGTCTCAAATCTCTGGAAGAGTGAAACAGGTTTCCCTGAAGAATTTCCCTGTTTTTAGCGATAATTTCTTTCTTTAATTTCTTCAATTCTGACCAGTTTCCCAGTCCCTGCCGATGAAGAACATCATCACAGCATGATACTGCCACCACCATGCTTCACTGTGGGGATGGTGTTCTCGAGGTGTTGGATTTGCGCCAGACATAGCATTTTCCTTGATGGCCAAAAAGCTCAATCTGACCAGAGTACCATCTTCCATATGTTTGGGGAGTCTCCCACATGCCTTTAGGCGAACACCAAATGTGTTTGCTTATTTTTTTCTTTAAGCAATGACTTTATGGCCACTCTTCCGTAAAGCCCAACTCTGTGGAGTGTACGGCTTAAAGTGGTCCTATGAACAGATACTCCAATCTCCGCTGTAGAGCTTTGCAGCTCCTTCAGGATTATCTTTGGGATCTTTGTTGCCTCTCTGATTAATGCCCTCCCTGCCCAGTCCGTGAGTTTTGGTGGGCAGCCCTCTCTTGGCAGGATCGTTGTGGTGCCAAATTCTTTCCATTTTTTAGTAATGGATTTAATGGTGCTCCGTGGGATGTTCAAAGTTTCAGATATTTTTTTATAACAAAACCCTGATCTGTACTTCTCCACAACTTTGTCCCTGATCTGTTTGGAGAGCTCCTTGATCTTCATGGTGCCGCTTGCTTGGTGGTGCCGCTTGCTTAGTGTTATTGCAGACTCTGGGTGCTTTCAGAACAGGTGTGTGTATATATACTGAGATCATGTGACACCTAGTTTGCACACAGGTGGACTTTATTTAACTAATTATGTGACTTCTGAAGATAATTGGTTGCACCAGATCTTATCTAGGGGCTTCATAGCAAAAGGGGTGAATAAATATGCACACACCACTTTTCTGTTTATTTAACATTTTTTGAAACAAGTTATTTGTTTCATTTCACTTCACCAATTTGGCCTATTTTGTTTATGTCCATTACATGAAATCCAAATAAAAATCAATTTAAATTACAGGCTGTAATGCAACAAAATAGGAAAAACACCAAGTGGGTGAATTCTTTTGCAAGGCACTGTATTGCTTGCATGGCATAGAGATGTAAGTTAACAGTAATTCATTTTGGAAAAATAATATCTCTATCTCTAATAAACTCCATTTTGATGTTGCTATCCTTCCACCCAAGCCTTTTACACCGGAGTCAGAAAGAACTCACAACTAGTAGACAACTGGCTCTTGATGATGATTGAAGATCACAATTAGTTGATTCGTTTGAATCAATTGTGTTGAGGCTTGGCTGGATAAAAAACGTTGTATACTCTGGATCTCTAGGAACAGTTGAGTAGTTAGTATAGGGTCCAATCTGTCGCATGTTAATGTTAATGAGGGTGTGCCTGTCTGGGGTTATAAAGGTGTGATTTATAAGGGGGCCTGATGGTTTTAAAACAGTGACATTTTAACACATGGTTTACACACATGGTTTTACACTGGAGTGTAATCCTCAGTTTACTTTTTGGCTTGTGGGAATGATCTGGGGGGGATGTTATTTAGGGGTGAGGGGTGTGTGCTACTGTGGCTGTGGGGTTTAGTAATGTTAAGTAAGACTGTATGTTACGGTGAATGAGGTTTATGGGGGTTGTCTGTGATTGACGGCTGTTTAAAACATATAATGTAATGTCAGACAAAACTTGACCCAGGAGGCATGAGTTATGACCACAGATTTAAAGTCTGTGATTAGGGGTCAATTTCTATAGAACGGTGTGTGTACTTACAAGTATGATGTGACATTTCAAATGTTATTAGGCCAAAGAGGTGTGCGATTATGTAAGATTTCTTACACGGTGATGTGGGAAACAATGGCTAGATGAAGCATTGAGGTTTTCCAGCCAATTGTGTTGAAACAAGGGTTCATTACTCAAGGCTTTGATCAACACAGTTGATGTCCCACACCACATAGCGCATGCACAGCGTAGCCTTTTTGTCTTCTACCAAACCAATACAAAACCAATCAGGTGGTTGTTCAATGAAACAAAGCTTTGGACGTCATTGATCACGTGCTTCTGGTAAAGTGATACAGGCATCGACACACTGCTTCGCGATTTCAACGCATGCCTCTGTGCTCCGGCATCAAACGTAACAACACTAGTCTTACCCACATGCGCATGTGTAACATAACATTTAATTAGACCACATTTTGTATCATTGAAGAGCTCTTGCATATATGAACATAATTCTATCCACTGATGCTGCAGACATTAGGTTTCTAGAAATGAACTCTTTAGACCCCCGATAGAATTCTAGAATGCTGATGTAGATTATTGAGAATGATCAAGATAAAGCTAATTTTCACACACATCTCGAACAAACAGACGTATCTCAAAAGCAAAGAACAAAATACAAAAGACAAGTTATCTTAGTTTTAAAGAGCACAATATCTTATTTAATATGACACCACATGCATGTCTTCCATTGTGTAATGACTTTCACTATCAAAAAACGATTAACACTCAACACAACAAAGTATTTAGTATTTAAATTGTAGTAAATTTGTAGTAAATGTAGTAAATGACTCACTCAAAATGTACCAAGTATAATATATTATAACTATAAATATAATTTACATGGATAAAAATTAAAAAAATGAGGACAATATTCACAAAGTATATTATTTCAAAACCCACACAAAGTGGGCTTTTTGATGGACAACTATTGTTACTTCTGTAACAATGTAAAATTGCAAACAACAATTCAGAGACCATTTAAAAATGGAGGTAACCTGGCTCAATATGATTTAGTACAGACCAGGTCTGACACACAATGTAGAAATAGTAACTTACTGTGACAACAATTCAGTAGATTCTACAAGCATTAGATAGAGACAGATAAAGAGAGAAGATACAAAACACAATAACTGTTCACAGACAATTTTAAAAAGTAAACATTTTCCCTATAAGATTTGTAGAACAAATTAATGTCACACTGTCACTTAGGGCTGGGCGATATCGCCAAAATATCATATCACGTTATTAAAAATAAAAACGGCATGAAGGTATTTGATGATATTTTATGTTTTTGAATAATGAAAGTTCAAAATTTGCTTTATGAGTAGTGCATGACCCTAGAATGGCAACACATACAACACATACATTCTAAGTGATTTCGATTGGTCTTTCTCCAATTCTGATTATTTTGATACTGTTAAACTTCAACCAAAAAAGATTTTCTGCATTTTCAGCCATTTCTGCATTTCCTGCTTTCATTTCAGATAATTTATACACTGCCACATAGGGCTGCACAAAATGGGCAAACAACCTAGGCCTCATTTTTAACAAAATGTTGCAATTGCAATTTTACTTACAATTTAGATACTTAGGCAAACTGTTGAAATCATAGAAATAGAATGATTATTCTAATGTTATAGTTTTGATATAATAGTGGGCACTTTGAATACAGTGTTGTTTGACATGACAATGAATGGCCATGCCAAGGAGGAGTTATTGTGACAGGGTAGGAACCAACGTGTTGATAAGTGCTTCCTAGGAGACCCTATAATCTTTGGCTTTGAATGTTTTCTCTTAGCAACTTCATGTAGCATACATATTCCTACTTTGCCTATTCCTCTTTGATTTAGAAGATACTGTTGCACAAACAACATGTTGATTTAGGTCTACACCATCACTGGTATTATCAGTCTATATAGCTAGTTACATTTGCTCTGACTCAGTACATTTACTAGCAAGATTGATATTTATATTAAGCACCATATACTAAAATATCCACAAGTCACTAGCCAGCCAACCATATATCATGAGTTAGTTAGTTTATGAATATTATATTTTGAAGTTATTATTTCATATGAGCATTAAGATCAATTATAATCGGTAAAATAAATCAAGCTTGCTAACTATTAGATTTACACCAATCATCAACATCAATGATCAACTGATAGCCCACCCTCTATTCCCGATGTCAATCATGTCTTTAGGAGGCACTGTAGCTTGCTTAAAATGTGTGATGGTGATTGAATGTGTTGTTGCAGAAATAAATGGGCATATGCTAAAAAAAAGTTGAAATATTTGCTACAGATGCATTTGGTATGTTAGGAATTTCACTTAGGAATTTCACAATATGAATGATGAAAGTCAACTTTTACATAATAGCACACGCACACACACACACACACACAGACAGACAGACAGACAGACAGACAGACAGACAGACAGACAGACAGACAGACAGACAGACAGACAGACAGACAGACAGACAGACAGACAGACAGACAGACAGTTTTCTGGGTTATTTAAAACCTCCTTATTAACATAATTGATCCAAATCACGTGCGCCGAATATAACAGGTGTAGACCTTAGTGAAATGCTTACTTACAGGCTCTAACCAACAGTGCAAAAAAGGTATTAGGTGAACAATAGGTAAGTAAAGAAATAAAAACAACAGTAAAAAGACAGTGAAAAATAACAGTAGCGAGGCTATATACAGTAGCGAGGCTATAACAGTAGCGAGGCTACATACAGGCACCGGTTAGTCAGGCTGATTGAGGTAGTATGTACATATAGATATGGTTAAAGTGACTATGCATACTGTATATGATGAACATAGATTAGCAGTAGCGTAAAAGAGGGGTTGCCGGGTGGTGGGTGGCGGGACACAATGCAGATAGTAATTGAGTGTGGATAAAACTGTTTTCTAAAATGAATTGTAAAATGATTGTTTGTGTACCATACATTTGTAACAAAGTCCCTAAATGCAAGGCAGCCCTAAAACCCTAAAAAACAGAGGCAACAGCAAAACAGTGTGTTAAGCTTTCTACAACATGTATTTATTTGGAACCACACGCATTATATCAGGAGACCAGAGTGGGTTCTCCCTGCCTCAGATCTGCCTTTTCCACACAATAGCCACAACAAAGAGGCTTACTTATTGTTGTTGCCTAATTAACAATGTTAAAGGGGATTAAGCTTCGAACAGCAACGTTACTATAAAGACAATGTTGGTTTCCTGCTCCCCGCCACACCAACGGAGGTTAGAGCTAATGGAGCTAAAGTCATTAACGTTTTTTTTGTTTTTTAGCTAAGAAAAAAAGAGTGTGTGATGTTTGGTATTTTTGTCCGCTTCCCCTGTTTCTCTCTCCCTCTTTCTCTCTCTCCGTTCCTTGTTTCTTCTGTCCTCCCTCCTTCCCCTGGTGACCAAAGTCGCTCAAAACGTGCGGACACAGGTTCACAGAAATAGTCAGACAGACATAGAAGCACACACACACTCACTCTCAGAGACACACACTCACTCACAGAGACACACACACACTCACTCACTCACAGAGACACACACACACTTACTCACTCACAGAGACACACACACTCACTCACAGAGACACACCCACTCACTCACAGAGACACACACACACACTCACTCACAGAGACACACACACACTCACTCACAGAGACACACACACACTCACTCACAGAGAGACACACACACACTCACTCACAGAGAGACACACACACACACACACACACACACACACACACACACACACACACACACACACACACAGACACACACACACACACACACACACACACACACACACACACACGGAACTCTCTCTACTTCCTTCCTTCCTCTCTCAATCTCTCCCTCCCTGTTTTTCTCTCTGAAATAAGCAGTATTCTCTGCTCCTCTGTTTGATCCTTTGACTATGGAGGGGCATCATGTCTGGCCAGTGTTTTTGAATCAGCAGGTAGTCGTAGGCAAGCTGCTAGAGGGTCATCACTCTTCTTCCCTCTCTGCTCTCCTCCACTCGTTTCCTCACACACACAGATGGGGACCTCCTGAACTCTGGCAAAGGTCATACTCAAAATGACAAATGTAATACATTCTTATTTTAGTTGAGGCTTTTTTTGGAGCGGAACTCGCTGTACTCACGTTGTAGGGGAAGAATGCTTTGACTGTGTTTTCGTTCTCTCCTCAAATTGCGGGTGTTACGAGGGGCGTTAGGGATCTTATTCTTGCCTACCTAAGTCATAGGAAATGTAATTATCTGTGCCTTTTACTGCATTTTTTTGTGTGAGGGGCAAGTTGAAAGGAGTGTCTGAAGTTTGTGTGTGTGTGTGTGTGTGTGTGTGTGTGTGTGTGTGTGTGTGTGTGTGTGTGTGTGTGTGTGTGTGTGTGTGTGTGTGTGTGTGTGTGTGTGTGTGCCTGTGCGTGCGTGTGTTTGTGTGTGCGTTTGTGAAATGTACAGTGTTTGGAGAGAAGACATTTTGGCTCACGTCCAGCTCACTGTAGACTAGTCGGAGTCTGGGCTGTCTTTTATGGCGTCTATTCTCACTCCAACACAGACAGTTGGCATGGTAATATCTGCCTCGTCTTTTGAAACACAGCAATAATAATAGCAGCATGCTTACCATATCAAATACAACATGGAATGAAAGTCTTCTCTATTATGCTGACTATTAAATGAATTTGGAAGAACATGTGATGTATTTTCTTTATATTGTAGCATCTTGTCATTATAAAGCTTGTATCATGATCCACATCAACATGTATATTTTCCAGATATTCTGTTTTTGTCCAGCCAGGTCACCAGTGATACTAGTCAGTGTTGGACATCCATCCATGTCTGAGGATGTCAGGAGATGATGTGGAAACTGGCCACTAGGGGCAACAGTGAGCGCTGTTACCTTCAAGTAGGTTTCCATTTTGCTCGGGCGTTTATTCCCCTGGATGGTGGATGAGCGTGAGCATCTGCCTCTGATTCCAAAGGTTGCACGTGTAAATCCAGTGAAAGAAAGCTGTTTTTATATATTTCTTTAATTAAGCCTTTCCCAAAACCTTAACCCTTACCATAACACAGCCGGCTCAAATGATCAACGTTTGATGATCCGTTGACTATTTGAATCAGCTGTGTAGTTCCAGGGCCAAACGGAACATGGCGTATGAAACAGATGCATATCTCCTTATAAATCTGAACCCTGCAGCAAAATATCTGTCGGCTATATAATGGCTTGTTGAAGTCCGAATGTGAAAATGCACTAGGCATAAAGGGCAAATGGGAAAGGGAGGGGGAACATGGTCATCGCTGTGGAGAAGTAACACGCTCATTGACTCGGAGGGAATTTGGATGGAAAAAATATGATGCGTTTTCTTCCTTTTTTTTACCACTCCTCTGCAGAAAAGACATCAGGGGTAATGGAAAGGCATGTTGGAGATTATGTGGACCTAATAAAGATAACCGTTATCACACGTTTTCTGAATATCTTAAGCTTGTCCCATACTGGCAGGATGTGCATAAATGTGTGGAAACCATATTTAAGGTTGATGTCCCGTGTGGAGGTGAGGTCCTACGTATGTTTAGGGAACATTACATTTGATCTCAGGGATGCTTTAGAAAAAACATTTGATTACATTAGGTTACTTCTAGTAGCAAGTAAGAAAGCCCTGACTAGAAGATGGCTACAATTGGAGCTGCCGGTGGCATATTATTTGATTGATCTATGTGATGGAGAGGCTGACCTCTCTGTTGAATCACAATTCATTCACTTTAAGGTCCAACTCTTCAAATGTAGATGTAGTTTTGACATTTTTGTAAATGTATCCGTTTAAGATTCAAGTTGCTGGTGTTCGTTTGGTCTGGCCTGTGTGGTTAATCGCTTGGTCTGGCCTGTTTGGGTAATCTTTTGGTCTGGTCTGTTTGTGCAATTGTTTGGTCTGGCCTGTTTGGGTAATCTTTTGGTCTGGTCTGTTTGTGCAATTGTTTGGTCTGGCCTGTTTGGGTAATCATTTAGTCTGTTTTTTGTGGGTAATTGTTTGGTCTTGTCTGTCTGTGTGGGTAATCGTTTGGTTGGTCTGTTTGTGTAACAATTTGGTCTGGCCTGTTATAGGGTAATCGTTTGATTGGTCTGTTTGTGTAATAATTTTGTCTGGCCTGTTAGGGTAATTGTTTGGTTGGTCTTTTTGGTTAATGGGTTGGTCTGGTCTGTGTGTGCTATTGTTTGGTTGGTCTGTTTGGGTAATCAGCTGCCTCAGCAGAATCTCCAGCAGCATCTGTCATCAAGCGTCGTCTCACCAGGGATCCAGAGTGCTGCTGGAGACACAGGGATATCTGCTCTCACACTCTGAACATGACATCTGAGCACACACACTCATGGGTGCACACGCACAGACACACATGCAAGGGCAAACACAGAAGAAGAAAAAACACACAGACACACAGACACACACACACACACACACACACACACACACACACACACACACACACACACACACACACACACACACACACACACACACACACACACACACACACACACACACACACACACACACACACACACACTAACATAAACTCACACAAGCCTACACAAACACCAGCCTGTTCTCATGCTGTTTTGACTTATTTTTTGCTATGATGAATATATTTACTTATTTCCTGGTGCTAGGTTTGGTGCTAGCTAATTTGTAGTTAAGATTATATGCTGAACCATAACTGTATCTGATATACCAGTAAAATAGTAGTTTTCTCATGGCTCTCTCTTGTCCCTCTGCAGCAGACACATGATGAGCAATATGTTTGGACCATGGAATCGCACAGTGGTGTAAAGGACTTAAGAAAAAATACTTTAAAGCGCTACTTAAGTATTTTTTGGGGGTATCTGTACTTTACTTTACTATGTTTTACTATTACTCCATAAACTTTCCCTGACACTCAAAAGTACTCGTTACATTTTGACAGTAAAATTGTCCAATTCACACACATCACTTATCCCTGCTCATCCCTACTGCATTTGACCTGTCAGACTCACTAAACACAAATGCTTTGTTTGTAAATGATGTCTGAGTGTTGGAGTGTGCCCCTGGCTATCCGTCAATAAAAAAAGAAAAGAGAATGCTGGTTTAATATATAGAATTTGAAATGATATATACTTTTACTTTTGATACTTAAGTACATTTTATCAATTCCATTTACTTTTGATACTTAAGTGTTTTTTTAAACCAAATACTTTTAGACTTTTACTCAAGTAGTATTTTACTGGGTGGCTTTTAGTTTTAGTTGAGTCATTTTCTATTAAGGTATCTTTACTTTTACTCAAGTATGACAATTTAGTATTTTTTCCACCACTGGAATCGCAATAAAATAACACTATTGAATCGAAATGCATATAGAATTATGAGAATCGCAATACATATAGTATTGGCACCTAAGTATCGTGAAAATATTGTTTTGTGAGGTCCCTGGCATTTCCCAGCCATAGTAGACAGGTTGTATCCAAGAATCACTAGCTGCTCCAAACAGACCCCAGACACTAAAAGGCTGAGATAGTCTAAAAGGAACCAATCAATGTATTGTGCTGTCCAACCTGTGGCTGCAGGTGTGTTGGACAGCAGAGCTGTTGCAGTCTCTGTGTTTGTGCCATAAAACCAGCATGAACCCATCGGAGCAGTGGTGGAGGACAAAACTCACGCACACACACATGCACGAACGTGCTCACACACACACTGGGCCAGAAAAAAGAGCTGTGTTTGTGTGTGCACGTTTGTGCATGTGTGTTTACGTGTGTGTTTATTCTTCCCGCCACAGAATGCAGAGCCCGAGGGCTGTTGTGCCTGCTGTTTGCATTGTTTACTGTGCACTCCCCCAGCGTGTGGGTACAGGAGGAGATGGCCGTGCACTTAGGACCCGCTCGAACCTTTTAATTATTTATTCTGATTGGATTGGACAGCACAACTAGAGGCCCGTAGCATGCTACTCTGACAGGGAGGGAGAGGAGAAGAAATAGTGCAGAGAGGAAAATGAGAACAGGACAGAGAGGAGAAGCAGGAGGAGGAGAGGAGAAACAGGAGGAGGTGAGGAGAGGAGAAGCAGGAGGAGGAGAGGAGAGGAGGATGCAATACAATGCACTTCAATCACTTGTATTTGCTTGCATTTGAAATGTTTTTCTTCATTTCTCTGACTTGAATTGTTCCCCTTTTCCTTCTTGCCTTTCTCCTCATCCTTCTGCTTCGCGGGTCACCAGCTGTCAGGCAGCTAGCGGAGAGGGCAGCCTCCACTCCTCCTTTCCCAATCTCTACTCACTCCACCTCTCCGTTTGGAGGCCTGTGCCTCTTCACTTCTGGAGCATCATGGAGGAACCTCAGGTAAGGTTCTCTCCTCCCACCCTCTCTCTTTCTCTTTTCCCTCCTTCCTTCACTCTTTCTGCCATAAGTCTTAAAAAGCTCCTTGGGGAGAGTGGAGCTGGAGTTAAACCCCTCTTCATTAACCTCCACTGAGAGATGGGGGGAGAAAGGTTGAGATAGGGGGAGACGGGCGGACATAGGGAGATGGGGGGAGAGAGGTGAGAGGCAGGTTAAGATAGGGGAGGCTGAGGGAGATTGGGGGAGACAGAGGGGGGAGACAAGGGATATAGGGGAGGCACAGAGAGACAGAAAGGACACAGGGGAGATATGGGGAGACAAGAGACAGACAGGACGAATGCAGGGGAGTATCAGGTAGGGGAAGAGGTAGAGAACCAAGTAGGGGAGGAGGTAGAGAACCAGGTAGGGGAGGAGGTAGAGAACCAGGTAGGCTGCTATTTTGTCACTCTTCCACTGGACACACAGGCAGGTGTACACCCCCCCCCCCCCCCCCCCCCCGCCTCGCTACCAATCCAGTTATGTGTGTCTATTAAAGTGATAAGGCTGAGGGGTCTGGTTAAATCCCCAGTCCTACTGTCATGGTGGATGGGGTGTCGGGGGCCCTATCGGCCCCAGACAGGGCTTCTGGCCTGGTGGGAAGTGGTGGCCCAGCGAAATTGAATTTGCCATTGTGTCTGAAACGCCATCGATTGACTGCTAGAGTTGCCCCAGAGCTGGGGTGGAGAGGAGAGGTTAGAGGAAATGGAAGAGCGGGGCTATGGGAGAGCTGTGTACCTGTTATATGGAGCTTTGGCATCAGAGTGGTATTGGTCTGTCGTTGATCATTTCAGTGGTTTCACACCTGCCATAACACATAAGTTCAGTTACTAACAACTTGTGATGAAGGTCTCGTCACAGAAGAGGCAGTGAGTGGTCTGTGTCTCAGAATCCAGCGGTCATTGTACAGTACAGAAACGACCTCATAGTTCATTTGGCTGTACAATTCAGATTATGATATACATAGGGTACCGATAAAATATGATTCCATAATTATATGAGTCTCAAGCCTAGTCCCCTGCAGGTTGCCTATACCACTCAAATCGGTCTGTGGATTAAGCTGTCTCACTGGCTCTCTATAGCGTTCTGGGCATCTGGACAACCACAACACATATGTGCAAATGCTATTCGTCGAATACAGCTCTAATTTTAGCACATATGACGGAATTGTTTTTCTTTGATGATCTTAGAACTTTTAATGTGTGTTTTTTTAATGATATTTTACTTTTTAGGTTAATGTACAGTACATAGAATTTTAATGTATATATTACTTTTAATTCCACCAAATGGCAAATAATCTAGAATCTGAGGCTCGAAAGAAGATTTATGTGGCTTGGAATGTAATGACTTAATAACAATATAACTAATAAATTAAGAGGGTGCTAATATGAGTCAATGATAATGAGAGCCTTTAATAATATGAGCCAATCACGATATGAGTCTATAGCCTAGAGGGATGATTGATGAGGCAGTGATGCTCACACTTCTTGTTTCTCTGCTCCACAGTGAGGATGAAAGGATCAGGCTCTATTTTGCTGCTCTGGGGGAACAATAGGCCACATGAAGAAAGACTATATATTTTTCTTGTGGCAACAGGTCACAAATCTTGCTGCTGTGATTGCAAACTGTGGTATTTCACCCAGTAGATATTGTATTTGTTTTCAAATTCTTTGTGGGTTTGTGTAATCTGAGGAAATATGTGTCTCTGATATGGTCATACATTTGGCAGGAGGTTAGGAAGTGCTGCTTAGTTTCCACCTCCTTTTGTGGGCAGTGTCCACACAGCCTGTCTTCTCTTGAGAGCCAGGTCTGGCTACAGCAACCTTTCTCAATAGCAAGGCTATGCTCACTGAGTCTGTACATAGTCAAAGCATAGTCAAAGTCAAAGTCAGGTATTCTGCCACTGTGTAAGCTCTGTTTAGGGCCAAATAGCATTCTAGTTTGCTCGGTTTTGCTGTACATTCTTTCCAGTGTCACATAATTATATTTTTGTTTTCTCAGGATTTGGTTGGGTCTAATTGTGTTGCTATGCTGGGGCTCTGTGGGGTCTGTTTGTGTTTGTGAACAGAACCCCAGGACCAGCTTGCTTAGGGTACTCTTCTTCAGGTTCATCTCTCTGTAGGGGATGGCTTTGTTACGGAAGGTTTGGGTATCGCTTCATTTTAGGTGTTTGTAAAATGTAATGGCTCTTTTCTGAATTTGTATAATTAGCGGGTATCGGCAGAAATCTGCTCTGCATGCAGTATCTGGTGTTTTACATTGGGTTTGGAGGATATTTTTGCAGAATTCTGTATGCAGTCTAAATTTGTGTTTATCCCATTTCTGAATTCTTGGTTGGTGAGTGGACCCCAGACCTCACAACCACAAAGGGCAATGGATCCTATAACCGATTCAAGTATTTTTAGCCAGATCCTAATTGGTATACAAATGTTATGTTCCTTTTGATGGCATAGAAGGCCCTACTTGCCTTGTCTCTCAGATCGTTCACAGCTTTGTGGAAGTTACCTGTAGTGCCGATGTTTAGGCCGAGGTATGTATAGTTTTTTGTGTGCTCTAGGGCAACGGTGTCTAGATGGAATTTGTATTTGTGGTCCTGGCAACTGGACCTTTTTTGGAACACCATTATTTTTGTCTTACTGAGATATACTGTAGGGGCCCAGGTCTGACAGAATCTGTGCAGAAGATCTAGGTGCTGCTGTAGGCCGTCATTGGTTGGGGACAGAAGCACCAGATCATCAACAAACAGGAGTCGATGCTGCCAGGGTTGGGAGTAACAGATCACATGTAATCTGTTACATTTAAGGATTACAAAAAATTGTAACTGTAATCTGTTACGTTACCAGCGAAAATACTGTAATCAGATTACAGAAACTTTTGAAAAACAAGATGATGATTACTTTTAAATTCAGAAATTATGTTTGTGGGAAAGAAATATTTGAGACTTCTTTGTTTTCTCAATGACATTCAAATCAGCATTGAAAAAAAGGCGCAAGTTTAAATGTGTTCCACCTGAGCGATCTGACCATAAATCAGAGACCACTATGATGACACACCAAATGTGTTTGATGGATACCGAAACAGAGGCGGGCAACCATTTTGTTTGTTTCATCTGTGAACTTGCCCTTTAAACAGCTGCATATTCTCAAGATATCAAGATATCAAAGTGTCACCAACAAAAAGGTAAATAATAGGCCAATAGCAAATGCAGCATATGGCATTCATTTTTCACATTTAAATAGCACTTTTCAGTAGTGCTCAAATCATGCCATTCCATGAGCGCAGCATTTGTTTTTCAACTCAAATCAATGAGCCCAATTAGTCATCCATGACAACAAAATCGAAAACAACAGAGTAGGGCTGGCTAATAGGTCCTTTGTTTAACCTGAGCATGACCCCACAACTATTTGGCAAATCTATACTTCCATATTTCCAAGTCCTTTTCTTGAAGATGAATTCTGATAGACTTTGGTTTTTAATGTAAAGATATCATTTACTCATTTTAATTATTATATGTAGTAGAAAGCGATGGGTTAGAAGAAGCCTACATAACCAACCCATAAAGTAAAATGGCCAGCTATGTAAACTTTAACATTGATTTATCCTGCAATAGATGTTGTTCAATTGGTAACATCCATTTTTGTCTTCTTCTAATGCCTCTTAAGGGGAAAGTCATCTAAAAGTAACAGAATATAATCAGATCACATGATTGAGTTTAGGTAATCCAAAGTTACGTGACAGGTAACTAGTAACTGTAATGGATTACATTTAGAAAGTAACCTACCCAACCCTGGGTGCTACAGACTGTTCTAGTGTCCTCGCCAATTCATTGATATGTATGTTGAAAAGGGTGGGGCTTAAACTGCATCCATGTCGCACCCCACAGCCCTGTGGACATTTTTTGTGTGTTTTTGCCAGTTTTAACCACACACTTGTTGTTTGTATACATGGATTTTATAATGTTGTATGTTTTCCCCCCCAACACCACTTTCGATCAATTTGTAGAGCAGACCCTCATGCCAAATTGAGTCAAAAGCTTTTTTTGAAGTCAACAAAGCATGAGAAGACTTTGCTTTTGTTTTGGTTTGTTTGTCAATTAGGGTGCACAGGGTGAATACATGGTGTGTCTTACGGTAATTTGGTAAAAAGCCAATTTGACATTTGTTCCCTACATTGTTTTTGCTGAGGAGATATACAAGTCTACTGTTAATGATAATGCAGAGGATTGGGGTCAAAGAGTTATTGGGATCACATTTGTGGATTGGGGTTATCAGTCCTTGGTTCCAAATATTGGGGAAGATGCCAGAGCTGAGGAGGATGTTAATAGCCAATTGGAAATTGTGGTCTGTATATTTTATCATTTCATGTAGGATACCATCAACACCACAGGCCTTTTTGGGTTGGAAGGTATGTATTTTGTCCTGTAGTTCATTCAATGTAATTGGAGAATCCAGTGGGTTCTGGTAGTCTTTAATAGCTGATTCTAAAATTTGCAATTGATCAAGTAAACTCAGCACTGTCAACTGTGTTTATTTTCAGCAAACTTAACATGTGTAAATATTTGTATGAACAAAAGATTCAACAACTGAGACATGAACTGAACAAGTTCCACAGACATGTGACGAACAGGAATGGAATTATGTGTCCTTGAACAAAGAGGGGGTCAAAATCAAAACTAACAGTCAGTATCTGGTGTGGCCACCAGCTACATTAATAAGTACTGAAGTGCAACTCCTCCTCATGGACTGCCACAGATTTGCCAGTTCTTGCTGTGAGATGTTACCCCACTCTTCCACCAAGGCACCTGCAAGTTCCCGGACATTTCTGGGGGAAATGGCCCTAGCCCTCACCCGCCGATCCAACAGGTCCCAGACGTGCTCAATGGGATTGAGATCCGGGCACTGACACACTGACATTCCTGTCTTGCAGGAAATCACGTACAGAACGAGCAGTATGGTTGGTGGCATTGTCATGCTGGAGAGTCATGTCAGTATGAGCCTGCAGGAAGGGTACCACATGAAGGAGGAGGATGTCTTCCCTGTAACGCACAGCGTTGAGATTGACTTCAATGACAACAAGCTCAGTTCAATGATGCTGTGATACACCGCTCCAGACCATGACGGACCCTCCACCTCCAAATCAATCCCGCTTCAGAGTACAAGCCTTGGTGTAACGCTCATTCCTTCAACGTTAAACGCAAATCCGACCATCACCTCTGGTGAGACAAATCCGCGACTCGTCAGTGAAGAGCACTTTTGCCACTCCTGGCTGGTCCAGCGACGGTGGGTTTGTGCTCATAGGCGAAGTTGTTGCCAGTGATGTCTGGTGAAGACCTGCCTTACAACAGGCCTACAAGCCCTCAGTCCAGCCTCTCTCAGTCTATTGCGGACTGTCTGAGCACTGATGGAGGGATTGTGCGTTCCTGGTGTAACTCGGGCAGTTGTTGTTGCCATCCTGTACCTGTCCCACAGGTGTAATGTTCGGATGTACCGATCCTGTGCAGGTGTTGTTGCACGTGGTCTTCCACTGTGAGGACGATCAGCTGTCCATCTTGTCTCCTTGTAGTGCTGTATTAGGCGTCTCATAGTACAGACATTGCAATTTATTGCCCTGGCCACACATGCAGTCCTCATGCCTCCTTGCAGCATGTCTCAGGCACGTTGACGCAGATGAGCAGGGACCCTGGGCATCTTTCTCTTGGTGTTTTTCAGAGTCAGAAGAAAGGCCTCTTTAGTGTCCTAAGTTTTCATAACTGTGACCTTAGTTGCCTACCGTCTGTAAGCTGTTAGTGTCTTAACGACCGTTCCAAAGGTGCATGTTCATTAATTGTTTATGGTTCATTGAACAAGCATGGGAAACAGTGTTTAAACCCTTTACGATGAAGATCTGTGAAGTTATTTTGATTTTTACGAATTATCTTTGAAAGACAGGGTCCTGAAAAAGGGACGTTTCTTTTTTAGCTGAGTTAATTTGTTTTTGCTGTTTGTTCTTTGTTCTTTGTTAACGAGCCAATACGAATAGAGAAGTGGTTTATCCACACATCTCCGTTTTGGACAGATAACTCTTCTTGTTGTTGTTTGTTTAATGTGTTCCAATTTTCCCAGAAGTGGTTAAATTCAATGAATTCTTCAATTACGTTGAACTGATTTCTGATGTGCTGTTCCTTCTTTTTCCGTTGTGTATTTCTGTATTGTTTTAGTGATTCACCATGGTGAAGGCATAGACTCAGGTGTTCTGGTTCTCTATGTTTTTGGTTGGATGGTTTTCTCAAATTTTTTCTTAGGTTTTTGCATTCTTCATCAAACCATTTGTCATTGTTGTTAAAAACTTCTTCGGATTGGTGTCCCTTCCACGGGACGGTTGAGCTAACCGTTCTTTTGCTAATGCAATTAGCATGAGGTTGTAAGTAACAAGAACATTTCCCAGGACATAGACATATCTGATATTGGCAGAAAGCTTAAATTCTTGTTAATCTAACTCCACTATCCAATTTTCAGTAGGTATTACAGTAAAATAATACCATGCTATTGTTTGAGGAGAGTGCACAATTTTGAACATAAACAAATTAGGCACATTTGATCAGGAGTTGTGATCCATTTTTGTTGGTCATAGTTGTGTCTAGGGGGGAATATTTGGGAGGGAATACTGTCACCCTGTGTGCTGAGAGTGTCAGGTTCTTGTCCAGTTCTGGCATTTAGGTCCCCGCAGACCAGTACATGTCCCTGGGCCTGGAAATGGTTGATCTCCCTCTCTAGGATGGAGAAGCTGTCGTCGTTAAAGTATAGGGATTCTATTGGGGGGATATAGGTAGCACATGAGGAGATTTTTCTCTGTTGAGAACATTTCTTTCTCTCTCTCACTCTCACACCACGCACGCGCACACACACACACTACAGGAGAGGTTTCCCTTATCCCTTAGATCAATACTTTATTTTTGCCTTCCTTATTGTAACATTTTTCAATATCAAAGGTAAATGTAGAAATGCAAAGAATGCTGTCCATGGGGTGTCCTATAGACGCCCAAACTGTGGGTGTTATGTACTAATTAGGGAGACAGAGTGCATTCCAAAGGGCACATAGGGCTCTGTTCAAAAGTAGTGCACTATGCATGGAATAGGGTCCCATTTGGGATGCATAACAGTCTACTCAGACATCAATAGGTTCCATCAGACTGCACATTGCCCAATAAAAGATGTCCTCTTTTACCCCATTATAGAGGGATGCAGATTGCTTCGCTATAGGAGCTCAAACACACAGACCAGACACACAGAAACTCACACACACAGATATGCACACACAAAGATATGCATGCACACACAAATATACACACAGATCTCTTCCTCGATTTCTCTCTCTCTCGCTCTCTCTCTCGCTCTCTCTGTCTAGTTGACTGACACTGACTCAGACCATTGGTGAATCACGCAGCCCCCGCAAGGCGAGGGGAACCACAGGCTTTGGGGGCCTTCAACCCCCTGGAGGTTAGGAATTAGAATAGTAGAATGGACATGAACCTTCTTATTATGGGAAAAATGTCAGCCATTTTGGTCAGGGAGTTGGTCAACAATGGTTTGCCAGTGTTGTGATAAGATAGTGTAAAATAATGAATTTGAAGAATGTATCTGCACTGTATGTTTGTTTGACAGCTAGCTAGCTGGACAGCTTTAGAGGAATGATTCCGTCATGTCTTCAAATGAACTGCCAATATGCCAACATTCCATTCAAACAATGCAGTCAATCCACAGCCATACACTGGCTCAAATCAGGGGATGATAGGACTTAGACAAGTTGTAAATTCTACAATCAATGATATTGTATCATATATTAACATTCTCAGCATTCCAATATATATTTCTTGAAATGTATGGTCTGTTTACATATATTTTTAGAGGCTCAGTATACAGGACATTTGTATAAAACCTATATAAACTGTATTTATGATTATATGACAATATTTTAGGTTTCGTCACGTTCGTTGAAATGAGCGGACCAAGGCGCAGCGTGCATAGAGTTCCACATGTTTATTTAAATGAAACTCACCAACAAAAACAATAAACAGCAAACGAGACGTAACGACTGGAGTGCTCACAGGCAGCTACACAAAAACAAGATCCCACAAACTATAAGGTGGAAAAAATGCTGTCTAAGTATGATCCATACCCGGCCAACAAAGAAATAGAAAACTAGAATGCCCACCCAAATCACACCCCGACCTAACCAAATAGAGAAATTAAAAGGCTCTCTAAGGTCCAGGGCGTGACAGGTTTACAATAATTCTATTACACCATTTTTGATAAGTAAAATCAGGATTATGCCTTGACTGCCATTCATTCCAATAGGTTATCAATAAATGTGGAATAATCTGAAATGTGTAGTTTTGACAATCCTCTTCAAGAAGTGTTGATATTAAAACCAAATAATTCTGACATTTATTTAACAATCCCTTGACAACAGCATGCTTATGATGTTGGTTTTAGCTGAGCTGTGGATCTCCTTGCCCCCCAGCAGGCAAATCAAAAGCTCTGCACCGTATTGTGACGTTTTATTGATAACGACCTATAAGACTAGTTTGGATTTCTCCCTAACAATATGGCTGCCATTTTCACCCCATTCTAGAACTTCGAGGGCTTTATGACATAGCCCCTCTAGTAATTTAATAAGATCTCTATGTTCAGCCCCCCCCCTCCCAAGATATGATATGAACACATCATTAGCCATGTGCCAAAAACGTTTAGAATTACAGGAAATTAGCAGTAAAACAGCAACATTTTCCCTCATCCTCATCGCAAAATGTGTAGAATAGCATGATTAGCTATAAAAATGCATATTTTTTCACAGACCTTGCGGTATGCCACTGACTCACACGACAACCACGTCAGAGAGTTGCTATAGTTTAGCATTATAAACAGTATTTGAACAGGTCTCAGATCTGTTTTAAACTAACCTGATGCGAAATGCTATCCTGAGCCCGTATGACAGACAACAGTATGGATGTTGCTGAACCAGGCCACAGTTGCTCAAGTTTTCTTGCGTAATAAGAAAGGGCTGCAATGTTTTTAATAAGTAATTCCAGCATCCGTCCTACTGGAGACCTACAGTCCTTATTATCTGCCATGGAATTTCAGTAACAGTGCCAGACACACACACCTCGTCTCAATGCATCATTACACCTGTGGAGTCGAGAGACATGCGTGTGTGTGTGTGTGTCTGTACGATATGCCCCTACACTGACCACGGGTGTGTGTGTTAGGGTCACCTGTGAATGTGAACGTGCTTCAACCATACTTCCTGCAGGAAACAGGATGGGATGATGGATGAGTGTTTTATTGTTAAACCCTTCGGCATGTCTGATGCTGTTATGTTAACGCTTCCCTATTTAGACTGCCTCGGTATGCTAGAGGCTGTAGAGGCTAGAGGCTGTAGAGGCTAGAGGCTAGACCCAGAGCAGTGCCAAGACACAGTAGACCCGATAAGGCTTTACATCTGATCTGAGGTCATTTTTCTTATATACTGTAGATGTTAAGGGCACGTTATAATAACAATTACATGTTATGATAATGTTGGATTTAGTTTAGATGTAATCGAATGGAATAGAACATAACAGCTCCCGAGTGGTGCAGCGGTCAAAGGTACTTGCATCTCAGTGCTAGAGGAGTCACTACAGACCCTGGTTCGATTCCAGGCTGTATCACAACCGGCCTTTATTGATCCCCAGTGTAAAATAAGGGTGTCAACAGTTGAGATAATGCTCTCCAAGTGCTCAAAGTGCTGTACACTGTAAAGGCAGGAACTCACCTAATCTACCACCAACGCGTAGGGCCCATAATATGACATCTCTGATGGACAAGATACGGGTGTATTCGGGATGGTATCAATGTTCCGAATGGTAAATACTCTTGTTTGATTGTTAAGTTTACGCAACGTTGTCAGTGCCGACATTGGCCAGCTCTTTATTTTCCCCCAGCAGGCTTAGCAGTGGTGTTAGAGACCCTTCATAGGTGTGGCTGTGACACGCTGTGTGTGCGTGTATGTGTGTTTCTTTATGTGTGTGAGGCCTTGAACACCTTGTGTTGGTATGGTACGGTGTATGGTTGGTATGGTGTGTGTGTGTGTGTGTGTGTGTGTGTGTGTGTGTGTGTGTGTGTGTGTGTGTGTGTGTGTGTGTGTGTGTGTGTGTGTGTGTGTGTGTGTTTGTGCCCTCAAGTGTGTGTGTGTGTGTGTGTGTGTTGGCAGTCCAGAGTATTTTCCTTTCCTCATTTATTCAGCGATCCCTTTTTGATCTTGTGTGAAATACTGTAGGTGACGGGTCTTGCCCTACCGCCCCAGGCCTGACGCCTATGGTTTATCAGAGGTAGATAGCCAGCCCGCAAAGCGCACCCCCCCCCCCCCCCCCCCCCAAGGGTCCGTCAGTAGAATTATGTGTGTGTGTGTGTGTGTGTGTGTGTGTGTGTGTGTGTGTGTGTTTGTGCCCTCAAGTGTGTGTGTGTGTGTGTGTGTGTTGGCAGTCCAGAGTATTTTCCTTTCCTCATTTATTCAGCGATCCCTTTTTGATCTTGTGTGAAATACTGTAGGTGACGGGTCTTGCCCTACCGCCCCAGGCCTGACGCCTATGGTTTATCAGAGGTAGATAGCCAGCCCGCAAAGCGCAGTCCCCCCCCCCCCCCCCCCCCCCCAAGGGTCCGTCAGTAGAACCAGGGGCCTGCGCCGACCTCTAGTGTGTGTGTAGCATTATTCTAATCATTACCCTGCTTACTGACAGGTTAACTGCTGACCCTTTGACCCAGGAAGCTCTCCAGTGTCAGCCTCCGCGTGTTCTCTGTTCACTGTTATCAGTAGGTGAAAATTAAATGTAAATTAAATGCAGCGTAAAAATAGATGATGGGGGCTTGTACCTCAGAATTTTTTCCTCCTTTTTTGCTCCCTCTCCCTTCCTCTTTCCCTCTGTCCCTCTCTCCTTCCATTTGCTGGTGTGATCTTAGTTTTGGTTTGGAGTAAATCCCTGATACTCTCCTTCTCTCGCTCTTTCTACTCACCACCTGATTTCCTACTTTCTATGCCAAATTTCACATACATTCTGACGTTAGCTCATACAGGATCTGGGTTGATTTAGGCTTCCGGTGAATACAGTGCCTTCAGAAAGTATTCAGACCTCTTGACTTTTTCCACATTTTGTTACGCTACAGCTTTATAAAAAAAAATATTTAAAAAAAACGTTCCTCATCAATCTACACGCAGTAACCCATAATGACAAAACAAAAACAGGTTTTACATTTTTTTTTTGTTAATTTATTTAACGGAAATATAACATTTACGTAAGTATTCAGACAATTTACTCAGTATTTTGTTGAAGCATCTTTGGCAGCAATTACAGCATCGAGTCTTCTTGGGTATGATGCTACAAGCTTTGCACACCTGTATTTGGGGACTTTCTCCCATTCCTCTCCGCAGATCCTCTCAAGTTCTGTCCGGTGGGATGCATTGTCGCACATTTCCGGGTCTCTCCAGAGATGTTCGATCGTATTTCAAGTCTGAGCTCTGGCTTGGCCACTCAAGGACATTCAGAGACTTGTCCCGAAGCCACTCCTGCGTTGTCTTGGCTGTGTGCTTAGAGTCGTTATCCTGTTGGAAGGTGAACCTTTGCTCCAATCTGAGGTCCATAGCACTCTGGAGCAGGTTTTCATCAAGGATCTCTCTATACTTTGCTACGTTCATCTTTCCCTCGATCCTTAGTAGTCTCCCAGTCCCTGCCGCTGGATAACATCCCCACAGCATAATGCTTCGACCACCATGCTTCACCGTAGGGGTGGTAGCAGGTTTCCTCCAAACGTGATGCTTGGCATTCACGCCAAAGAGTTCAATCTTGTTTTCATCAGACCAGAGAATCTTGTTTCTCATGGTCTGAGAGTCTTTAGGTGCCTTTTGGCAAACTCCAAGCGGGCTGTCAAGTGCCATTTACTGAGGAGTGTCTTCCGTCTGGCCACTCTACCATAAAAGCCTCTGCAGAGTTGGTTGTCCTTCTGGAAGGTTCTCCCATCTCAACAGAGGAACTCTAGAGCTCTGTCAGATTGACCATTGGGTTCTAGGTCACCTCCCTGACCAAGAAACTTCTCCCCCGATTGCTCAGTCTGGCTGGGCGGCCAGCTTTAGGAAGACTATTGGTGGTTCCAAACTTCTTTCATTTAAGAATGATGGAGGCCACTGTGTTCTTGGGGACCTTCAATGCTGCAGGAATTTTTTGCTACCCTTCCCCAGATCTGTGCCTCGACACAATCCTGTCTCGGAGCTCTACGACAATTCCTTCAAACTCATGGCTTAGTTTTGCTCTGACATGCACTGTCAACTGTGGGACCTTATATAGACAGGTGTGTCCTTTTCCAAATCATGTTAAATCAAGTGAATTGACCACAGGTGGTTGTAGAAGTTGTAGAAACATCTCAAGGATGATCAATGAAACCAGGATAAGCTCAATTTTGAGTTTTATAGAAAAGGGTCTGAATACTTATCAATAAGGTATTTTCTGTTTTGTATTTTTAATAAATTTGCCAAAAAAATTGAAAACCTGTTTTCACATTGTCATTATGGGGTATTGTGTGTAGACTGCTGAGGATTTTTGGTTATTTAATACATTTTAGAATAAGGCTGTAACGTAACAAAATGTGGAAAAAGTCAAGGGATCTGAATACTTCCCAAAGGCACTGTATCCATGTTGGTAAGCAAAGAAAATACATACCAGCCAAGAGACCAATGTACTGTATGTTATGTATGAGGGAGAGACCCCTAGTTCATGTAATTCACACCAGAACAAAATTATAAAGCTCTCTCTCTCTCCTGTTCTCTTTCTTTTTCCGCTCTGTCTTTCTCATCTCTGTACAGTATGTGCCATTTGGCAGACTATTTTTTCCAAAGCGACTTATAGTCATGCTTGTATACATTTTATGTATGGGTGGCCCTGGGAATTTAACCCACAATACTGGCGTTACACGTGCTATGTTCTACCTACTGAGCTATACCCTCGCTCTCTCTTCCGCCTCTTGTCTTCTCTCTCTGTGATGGAGATAGCCAGTTTGATCTGGTGTTATGGTCTTTCAGAGCGGTCGAATGGCGCTTCAATTAGACTGCATTGTTGTTGCTCAACCGTCTAAGGGGTCCCCCTGCAACGCGAGGGCTCTAAAAGCCGGGGCACACTGCATCAGTATTATTGTCGTTCTTCAGCTTGGAGGTTATTGGGCAGCTGCTGGCTGCCCCCCACTGGCAGAGCCCCATTCACACCGCATCTCCTTTCACCACACCACTACTCCATTGATCCCCCTCTTTTCTCCTCTATCCTTCCCTCTAACCTGGCTCCCACATTCATTTAGGATTGCTCGGATAGGAAACATTTTAATTTCCGGCGCTCCTTGTTCCTCCACCTAGATAACAATCTCTCTCTCTCTCTTTCTCTCTCTCTTTCCCTCTCTCTCTCCCTCTTGCTCGCTCTCTTCTAACTCTCCCCATTTCTTCCCTCTCCTTTTGTTATTAGTCAGGGACTGTATAAATCATTTTATGCTTGATTCCGTGATTGATTTCCTAATTTGAATTTAGACACCACATATCATTGTACCCCACATCGATGACATCTCACTATCTGACTTTTGGAAGGCGTTTGCATCTGCATTATTGTATGTGTGTTGTGATCACGGTTTCATCTGTGTAGTATAATCCATTATAGAGCAGATACGGGATGTCAGTCTTTGTTGCATATGATTTGATTTCTGTCGGCACCATAATAGCTTTAAGTGGCCAGTCTTTTAAGCTCTTTCCATGTTGTCTCAATGTGGCCGGTATATCAGTCGCTCACTGTGTGTGTACTCACCATGTGTGTGTGTGTGTGTGTGTGTGTGTGTGTGTGTGTGTGTGTGTGTGAGTGTGTGCAATATGGCTGTGTGTGTGTGTGTTTGTGCATGCATATCTGTGTGTGTGAGTTTCTGTGTGTCTGGTCTGTGTGTTTGAGCTCCTATAGCGAAGCAATCTGCATCCCTCTATAATGGGGTAAAAGAGGACATCTATTATTGGGCAATGTGCAGTCTGATGGAACCTATTGATGTCTGAGTAGACTGTGGGTGCGTCCAAAATGGCACCATATTCTATACATAGTGCACTACTTTTGACCAGAGCCCTATTGGCCATGGTCCAAATTAGTGCACTATACTATAGGGTGCAATTTGGAATGCACACCGTCTCCCTAATTAGTCCATCACACCCACAGTTTGGGCCTCTATAGGACACCCCATGGACAGCATTCTTTGCATTTCTACATTTACCTTTGATATTGAAAAAGTGTTGGGTTTTTGAAGTTCTCCTGAGTGGCGCAGCGGTCTAAGCCACTGCATCGCAGTGCAAGAGGTGTCACTACAGACCCGGGTTTGATCCTGTTGCCAGCAGCAACCGGGAGACCCATGAGGTGGCGCACAATTGGCCCAGCGTTTTCTGGGTTAGGGGAGGGCTTGGCCAGCTAGGATGTCCTTGTCCCATCGTGCTCTAGCGACTACATGTGGCGGGCTGGGCGCATCCACGCTGACTTTGGTCGCAAGCTGTAAGGTGTTTGCTCCGATACATTGGTGCAGCTGGCTTCCGGGTTAAGCGAGCAGTGTGTCAAGAAGCAGTGCGGCTTGGCGGGGTCGTGTTTCAGAGGACGCATGGCTCTCAACCTTCGCCTCTCCCGAGTCCATACAGGAGTTGTAGCGATGGGACAAGAATGTAACTACCAATTGGATATCACGAATTTGGGGAGAAAAAGGGGTAAAAAAGTACAACAACAAAAAAATTTAAAAAATTAAGAAAATAAATGTATTGTGCTTTTTACCGTTTTTGTTACAGTTTTTCGTAAAAAAAAAAGTTTTGATCTAAGGGATAATGAAATCCTCTCCTGTTGTTTTTGTGTGTGTGTGTGTGATGTGTGCGTGCGTGCTTTTGTGTGTGTGTGTGTGTGTGTGTGTGTGTGTGTGTGTGTGTGTGTGTGTGTGTGTGTGCATTTGTGTGTGCCTGTGCTGACTGTCCAGGTGTGTGTCTTCACCAGTGTGTCTGACACAATCTGTGGCACACTGTGTTTTGCACACTAATTCCAGTGCCTCGCACCCAGCACATCAGATATTTTGGAGTGTGTCATTGATTTGCGGATCGAGCTCTGCGCTCCTTGTCCTTCACTTAGTGTTGAAATCAATGCTCCTTGCCTTTGACCATGCATTAAAACCCAACCCTCTACCCCTCCTCTCTGGAACATTGACTGTGGCTTACAGCCTGTGGTAGTCTACTGTAGCTGTGTCTGTCCTTGAACCTGTGATCTGGCCTGTGATGTACCCTTGACTGTGTTATTATCAAGAAGTGTGTTTTTATCTGTTTAAAATTCACCAAATTGAATTCACTTTGATGTGTGGTAAATGTGCTTGACCATGTGTTTCATTACAATAAAGTACAGTCATCTTCTACTATATGTGACAATGGGTAAAAGAGGAATAGAAGGAGGATGAGAGGAACGGGTGAGGGAGGAGAAGACTAGAGGGAGTAATGGAGTAGTTAGGAGAGAAGGAGACAAGTGGATGAAGAGAATTTAAAACCTGATAATTTAGAGGAAAGAAAGGAAAGAGGAGGAGGAGAGAAGAGCGGATGGGTTGAGGGAGGAGAGAGGAAGAGGGATGGATAGGGGAAAAAGGGAGACAGAGAAGATTAGGAAGGAGGGAGGAAGAGGGGATGGAGGAGGAAGAGAGGGAGGAGGAGGAGGAGAGGAATTGAGTAAAACAAGGTGTTCTGTTGTCTTGTGTTGCTATTGATTGACTTTCTGACTAGTGAACAGCAGCAGTGGAAGGCAGCACCCTACCGCTAAGTAGACAGCTAGACTCATACCGGGACAGCTGTGTGTGTGTGTGTGTGTGTGTGTGTGTGTGTGTGTGTGTGTGTGTGTGTGTGTGTGTGTGTGTGTGTGTGTGTGTGTGTGTGTGTGTGTGTGTGTGTGTGTGTGCGTGCGTGCGTGCGTGCGTGCGTGCGTGCGCGTGTTTTTGCATGTGTAGTCAGAATGGGAAGTATGTTTGTGATCGAGAGATTTGTGTGTGTGTGCGTGCGTCCGTGCACGCGTGCGAGTGTTTTAGCTTGTGTGTGTGAGTATGTATGTGTACAATAATCACACATACCACATAGTCAGACGACCCATCACGTTACCTTGCCCCTGCAGGTTTGACCTTTAACCTTTGCATTCCTGTAGGAAAGTTCACTGTGTTTTCACTCACCACCTGCAGAGACATTGGCTCCAGACTGCTAGCCTAGCATCCATCACTGTAGTGCTGCGATGTGTGTTAACACTCACATGTGAAATAGTTGTTTTCACGTTGAGCTTAAATTTCACGTTAACAGAATAACATGTTTTAACCTCACATGTGAATTGCAGTTTAATATGTGAAATGTGCGGTTTCACACGTTAAAAACCTTCAGATGTGAAAATCAATAAATACACACGGCGAGACATGGCTTAACGTGACCACACCCCCGAGTAGTGTACAGCCGTAGTGTACTCCTGTTACCCCTATGTTAAATTGCCTACTTTAATCATATCCCGACAATGGCTGTATAAATATTTTATCTTACTATAAACATGTTGGATATGCTTTTGGATATGTCATTTTGGCTGTATATATATTTTATCTTACTATAAACATGTTTGATATCCTTTTGGATATGTCATTTTGGCTGTATATATATTTTATCTTACTATAAACCTTTGCATATGTCATTTTGGCTGTATATATATTTTATCTTACTATAAACATGTTTGATATCCTTTTGGATATGTCATTTTGGCTGTATATATATTTTATCTTACTATAAACCTTTGCATATGTCATTTTGGCTGTATATATATTTTATCTTACTGTAAACATTTTGGATATGTCATTTTGGCTGTATATATATTTTATCTTACTATAAACATTTTGGATATGTCATTCTTTATCATACTTCCATGTCGTCATATCAACAAACTACATCACACCTAAAAACGCTTTCATTCTAAATGTTAAAATGTCAGCATACACAGATACTGTTGCATGGAATGTACTGTACGTCACGATTATCAACTAGCTAACTAACCCTGCTTTTAAAATGCAGAAAAGCTGTGTGGTAGCATTTTGTTTGAACTATAGTACATGTAGGTGAAAAGACAACCGTATTAAGTTTCATTTTCTGCCCAAGAACCAGGTTAGATGAACCTCATGGTTGCAGGCTATTATGTCGCGAAGATGGAAAGCTGTGGGCTTCGTTTACCCAATACATTTATGTTCGAAGCAAATCAAATCAAACTTTATTTGTCACATGCGGTGAATACGACAAGTGTAGACCTTGAAATGCTTACTTACAAGCCATTAATAACCAACAGTTCAGTTCAAGAAGAGTTAAGAAAATATTTACCAAATAAACTAAAGTAAAAAATAACAATAACGAGGCTATATACAGGCGGTACCGATACTGAGTCAGTGTGCGGGGGTGCAGGTTAGTTGAGGTAATTTGTACATGTAGGTATGGGTGAAGTGACAATGCATAGATAATAAACAGCGAGTAGCAGCAGTGTACAAAACAAATGGAGAGTGTGGGGAGTGTCAATGTAAATAGTTTGGTGGCCATTTGATTAATTGTTCAGCAGACTTATGGCTTGGGGTAAGAAGCTGTTAAGTAGCCTTTTGGACCAAGACTTGGCACTCCGGTACTGCTTGCCGTGCGGTAGCAGAGAAAACAGTCTATGACCTGGGTGACTGGAGTCTCTGACAATTTTATGGGCTTACCTTGACACCGCCTATTATATAGGTCCTGGATGGCAGAAAGCTTGGCCCCAGTGATGTACTGGGCCGTACTCACTACCATCTTTAGCACCTTACTGTGGATCTGGGGACCAAATCTTTTCAGTCTCCTGAGAGGGAAAAGGTTTTGTCGTGCCCTCTTGGTGTGTTTGGACCATGATAGTTTGTTGATGATGTGGACACCAAGGAACTTGAAACTCTCGACCCGCTCCACTACAGCCCCGTCAATGTTAATGGAGCCTGTTCGGCCCGCCTTTTCCTGTAGTCCACAATCATCTCCTTTGTCTTGCTCACATTGAGGGAGAGGTTGTTGTCCTGGCACCACACTGCCAGTTCTCTAACCTCCTCCCTATAGGCTGTCTCATTGTTGTGTCATCAGCAAACTTAATGATGGTGTTGTGTTTGGCCACACAGTCGTGGGTGAACAGGGAGTACAGGAGGGGACTAGGTACACACCCCTGAGGGGCACCAGTGTTGAGGATCAGTGTGGCAGACGTGTTGTTACCTACCCTTACCACCTGGGGGCGGTCTGTCAGGAAGTCCAGGATCCAGTTCCAGAGGGAGGTGTTTAGGCCCAGGGTCCTTAGCTTAGTGATGAGCCTTGTGGTAAACGCTGAGCTGTAGTCAATGGATATCATTCTCACATAGGTGTTCCTTTTGTCCAGGTGGGAAAGGGAAGTGTGGAGTGCTACTGAGATTGTGTCATCTGTGGATCTGTTTGGGCGGTATGCGAATTAGAGTGGGTCTAGGGTATTCGGGAGGATGCTGTTGATGTGAGCCATGACCAGCCTTTCAAAGCACTTCATGGCTACCGACGTGGGTGCTACGGGGCGTTAATCATTTAAGCAGGTTACTCTCGCTTCCTTGGGCACAGGGATCTAACTGTAATGTGTCTGCTTGTAACATGTAGGTCTTACAGACTCGATCAGGGAGTGGTTGAAAATGTCAGTAAAGACACTTGCCAGTTGGTCCACACATGCTTTGAATACATTTCCTGGTAATCCGTCTGGCCCAGTGGCTTTGTGAATGTTGACCAGTAAAAAAGGTCTTGCTCACATTGGCTTCCGAGAGCGTTATCACACAGTCATCCAGAACAGCTGGTGCTCTCGTGCATGCTTCAGTTTTGCATGCCTCGAAGTGAGCACTTCATCACCGGTAATTTGCCAACACTTGTTTGTATCTAACTGTAATGTGTCTGTGTGTAGCTGGTGAGATGAGTCAGGCACAAGACAGCAGATATGAGTAATGAAAGCAATTTTACTCAATAATATAACAATACACGTCGTATAAATACAAGGCCACAAATACGAATCGCAATACAATAAACAATTACTCACAAACAAACATGGGGGAACAGAGGGTTAAATAATGAAGAGGTAATTGGGGAATTGAAACCAGGTGTGTAAGACAAAGACAAAACAAATGGAAAATGAAAAGTGGATCGGCGATGTCTAGTAGGCCGGTGACGTCGACCGCCGAACGCTGCCCGAACAAGGAGAGGGACCGACTTCGGCGGAAGTCGTGACACTAACTAGCTATGTGTATTGCATAACATTTGCTAGTTAGCTTGTAGTAAGGACTAGTGAGCTGTATCAGTCCAAATAACAGCTATAATATTCTTCTGCATTTGGATATTTATGCAACCCTGTAGATTCCACTGTGTAGGTCTTGATATCACCATAGGCTACTTTGGGCCATTTTGTAGGGTTGCCTCCATAGCTGGTCTCTGGTAAGTTGAAAGGACATATAGGCAAGCCAACAAGAATCAACTTATTTTCTAAATACCCTGACCGTTCAAGGGCAGGCAAAGACTGGAAGTAGTTACGCAACATATTCAAGACTAGCGAATTAGATTGCGTTTACCTTCTCTCACTAGCCAGACTGCTAATGTTAGTTAACAAAAGACTAGGGGTAAACAAACAGTGACGTACTGTCAGTGTTAGCAGGTCTGGTAACAAATTAGAGTTGCAGAATAATCATGTTTTTGTGACAGCCAAGTAGGTTAAAATCAAAACGTGAGGCTACTGAAAACATTTATTGAAACAACAAAAAAGTGTCAGTAGTATGCTGAGGATGACACCAAAGTTAGGCTAATTTCATGGTAGTAACCGGATTTCCCTATGAAAAACGTTCACGTGAAAATTTCCCTTTCACACGTGGAATTCCAAGTTCACATGTGAAAATCTAATTTGCATCCAAGTTCACATGTGAAAATCTAATTTGCAGGTTCACATATGAAAACCATTCACATGTAAAAAAAACAAAAAAATCCACATGTGAAAATCACAATGTGGAATTGCAAGATCACATGTGAAATATATTACATGTAAATATCTAATTTGCAGTTTGATATTTGACCGACCGGCTCAATTCGGTCTTATGTAGCAAAGTTTAAAATTGTGTTTTTTTACATTGGATAAAAATAGACAATGGTATATCATACTCTACAGTTATCACTACTCAGGATATGACTCAGATGCAGACACAGGAGGCGCATAGCACAGTTCTCAGATGATTTATTGTAAACACGGGGCAGGCAAAGGGCAGGTCGAGGACAGGCAGGGGTTTGTGATCAGGTCAGAGACAGGCAGGTACTGGATGGCAGGCAGGCTCGGGATCAGGGCAGGCAGAGGTACGTAATTAGGTCAGAGTCAGGCAGGTACAGGATGGCAAGTAGGCTCGGGGTCAGGGCAGGCAGAATAGCCTGAACCGGGAAAACTGGGAAACAAAACATGAGAAAAAATAATATGGGAAAGCATGCTGGTAAGACCTGACAAGACAAGATGAACTGGCAACAGACAAACATAAAACACAGGTATAAATACACAGGGGATAATGGGAAGATGGGTGACACCTGGAGGGGGTTGGAGACAAACACAAAGACGGGTGAAACAGATCAGGGTGTGACAACAGTTGAGGAACAATGGGAAATTAATTATGCTTTGAAAGTTGATAATCTTGTAACTTCACTTTTGAGAAAATGGCCCTTGAATGTTTTGGTACACCTAGTGGAGAGCTCGTCTTTGTCTACACCCATTCAGCATCATTCACACCCTCTTAAAGACTTCTTGCCGCACGGATCCCTTTAGCGGGATCATTTTCGTAAACAACCGCTAAATTGCAGAGCGCCAAATTCAAAAATAATACTAAAAATATTTATAATCATGAAATCACAAGTGAAATATACCAAAACACAGCTTAGCTTGTTGTTAATCCACCTACCGTGTCAGATTTTGAAAATATGCTTTACAGCGAAAGCAATCTAAGCGTTTGTGAGTTTATCAATCACTAGACAAAACAGTAAGAACAGCTAGCCGCAAATTAGCTTGGTCACGAAAGTCCTTACCTTTGATAATCCGAGCTGATTGATCCGAGCGTTCTGACCTGACAACAGCAGTCAAGCACCCAATCTAACTGGCTAATGTTGGCTAGCTTGCTAGCTACTTCCAGACACAAATGAGAGAACAGTTCACTGACCATTTTACTCGCCCTAGCATAGCTGGTTAGTCTGTTTTATGTTATTCAGAGCATTGGTGACTGCAGCTGTGCTGTTGGCAACAATTTAATGATGCTTTTTTGCCAACATTTACACCAACGGGTGTTCGTAAATTCATCAGTTATTCTGCGCTTTGACACACTCAGACGAGAGTGCTCTGAAACCGGCGTAGATAGCCAGAGTGATATTACCAACTACTTGTTCCAGAAGGCCTTTCCTCCAAAAACGCATTATGATAAAAAAAATATGTTTCCAGTCAAATTCGTCTCCTGTGAAGTTCACCTAGTTTCCTGAAACGAGTCACATATGTGAAAAACTTTTGTTAAATATTTATCTTTTATTTGTATTTACAAGTGTCCGAAAACAACTTTCCTTTTTCACAATTTTTATTTTTTATTTTTATTTTTTTAGGAAATACCGTGTTGGTTTACATTTAATGTATAAAAGGTCCAGTATAGTCAAAACTTTCCAAGTGGAAAAATTATGTTTAAACTGTACAACGAGTTTAGTGGACTATTTTAGATTTTGGCTTCAAGTTTAAAATCACAAACATCCTCCAAAAGCAAAAAGTTACGTGTCATGACGTGTTTTTCTCAAAGAAGTCGAAGTTACTTTACCAACGGGAAGAGTTTGTACATATAGTAGGTCTCTCTGGCTGTTACTGGAGTTTCTTTACTGTGATGAGGAAAGGAAAAGACTGCTGCCTTTAGAGCATCTTTTATGCACCCAGTTATGCGGTGATCCTTCTAGAGTGCTATTTGTTATCGTTTTCCTGCTTACACAGAGAGAAGGTGAAAGTGGTAGCAAGAAAGAAAGAGAGGTAGAGGTAGATGGAACAAATGAAGGAACTAGGCATGTGTGCGCTTGCGTGCCTGGGTCCCCCATGGGGACATGAATAGGGCCTGAGGTCTGAGGCCAGGTGTCAGAGCATGGGGCCACTAACTGTCATTGTACCTATCTCTGTCCCCTCATCCCCCATGACAATAGGATGTCCATTGTTGGTGTCTGGCTAAACATTGACGGTGGTTGGGGGTTAGAGGTGTGTGTGTGTGTGTGTGTGTGTGTGTGTGTGTGTGTGTGTGTGTGTGTGTGTGTGTGTGTGTGTGTGTGTGTGTGTGTGTGTGTGTGTGTGTGTGTGTGTGTGTGTGTGTGTGTGTGTGTGTGTGTGTGTGTGTGCTGGACGTGTTGGACTAAAGTGAAAATCAATGTTACTCCTCTGTGGCCACAGATTGTGCGTGTGCGTGTGCTGGACATGTTGGACTAAATTGAAAATCAATGTTGCTCTGCTGTGGCCGTAGATTGTGTGTGTGTGTGTTTGGGTGTGTGTCACACAGCGAACACAGGTGTTTGAGGTAATGGCAGAACCGTCACAATCAGAGGACACTGGAAAGGTCAAGCCAGGGCACGTTTACCTTTAAGTGAGCCCTGCAACCTATGACACACACACAGGCTTATGACAGACGCACAAAAACACTGCTCTCCCGCTGTTATATTCTCAGCTCTTATACAATGGACACAATACATATTTACCATGTGTGAAATATCTGCTACTAAAACAGCTATTTTCTGAAATACAGATGATCACAAATAAGTTCCTAAAGTCCATCCACCACATTATCTTTTGGTTATTTCGGTGGCGAGAAACAGCAACTCTAATTAATGTGATTCCAGAAAACCCATTTTCTGAGATGCCCGTCTTTTCTCCCTCCATTGCCCAAGCAGAACGGGCTTTAATAAAGTAACTCTGTAATGAGTGTCTGAGCAGAGACAGACGGGCCTACGGGCCCTACAAACGCACACACACGCACACCTACCCCCCCTACCCCAGACACACACACACACACACACACACACCTGCCCTTAGGATGGATATTAAAGGGGTTACTAAACAGTGTTCAGTGTCTGTGGTAGAGCTGGAACAGGATCTGAGCATCAACCTTTCAGCTAGAGTTAGAAGTTAGAAAAATTGATTGAAGTGTAATTCCACAACGATACAATAATACAAAATAAAGCCATTTTAGAAAAACACATTGTGGACCACTCAAATTGAGTTTTGAGACACTAAATACCATCATGGTCAAACATGGTGAAGGCATCATCTATAATACATTACATAATCTATACACGTGTACAGTACGAATAAAAAAATCCTGACCAAATCATTTTTGAAAATAGTAAAAGGACAATTAACAGTTTGACGCGAACCAACACATTCTCAAATCAAATGTTATTTGTCACATGCTCCACATACAACATACAGTGAAATGCTTACTTACAAGCCCTTAACCAACAATACTGTTTTAAGAAAATAGAGTTAAGAAAAAATATATATATATTTACCAAAAGTAACACAATAAAATGACAATTATGATGCTGTATACAGGGGGTACCGGTACTGAGTCAATGTGCGGGGGTACAGGTTAGTTGAGGTAATTTGTAGGTAGAGGTAAAGTGACTATGTACAGATAATAAACAGTGAGTAGCAGCACCGTAAAAACAAAGGGGGGGTCTATGCAAATATTCCGGGTGGCCATTTGAGTAATTGTTCATCAGTCTTATGGCTTGGGGGTAGAAGCTGTTAAGCAGCCTTTTGGACCTTTTGGGCCTTCCTCTGACACCGCCTAATATCCAGGTCCTGGATGGCAGGAAGCTTGGCCCAAGTGATGTACTGGGACATACGCACTACCCTCTGTAGCGAGTTATTGTCAGATGCCGAGCAGTTGCCATACCAGGTGGTGATGCAACCGGTCAGGATGCTCTCGATGGTGCAACTGTAGAACTTTTGAGGATCTGGGGACCCAGAGAGGGAAAAGGCGTTGTTGGGCCCTCTTCAGGACTTTCTTGGTGTGTTTGGACCATGATAGTTTGTTAGTGATGTGGATGTGAACTTGAAACTCTCGACTCGCTCCACTACAGCCACGTGAAGGTGAATGGGGGCGTGTTCGGCCCTCATTTTCCTGTAGTGCACGATCATCTCCTTTGTCTTGCTCATGTTGAGGAAGAGAGGTTGTTGTCCTGGCACCACACTGCCAGGTCTCTGACCTCCCCCTATAGACTGTCTCATCGTTGTCAGTGATCAGACCTACCACCCTTGTGTCATCAGCAAACTTAATTATGCTGTTGGAGTCTCGGCTGGGTTTCCCCTTGTAGTCCGTAATAGTGGGCAAGCCCTGCCAAATCCGACGAGGGTAGGGGCTGGTGTAGTAGGATTCAATCTTAGCCCTGTATTGATGCTTTGCCTGTTCAATGGTTCGTCTGAGTGTATAGCAGAATTTCTTATGAGCGTCCGGATTAGTGTCCCGCTTCTTGAAAGTGGCAGTTCTGGCCTTTAGCTCGGTGCGGATGCTGCCTATAACCCATGGCTTCTGGTTGGGATATGTACGTAGTATGAGGACGATGTCGTCGATGCACTTATTGATGAAGCCGGTGACTGAGGTGGTACATTACTCAATGCCATTGGATGAATCCTGGAACATATTCCAGTCTGTGCTAGCAAAACAGTCCTGTAGCGTAGCATCCGCGTCATCTGACCACTTACATATTGAGCGAGTCACTGGTACTTGCTGCTTTAGTTTTTGCTTGTAAGCAGGAATCAGGAGAATTATGGTCAGATTTGCCAAATGGAGGGCGAGGGAGAGCTTTGCACGCATCTCTGTGTGTGGAGTAAAGGTGGTCTAGAGTTTTTTTCCCCTTTGGTTGCACATGTGACATAATGGTAGAAATTAGGTTTAAAAAGCATTTTCATGATTGCTTATGGCCTCATAAAGCTCGTTGAGTGCGGTCTCAGTGCAAACGTCGATTTGTAGTGGTAATTAGATGGCTACGAAAAATATATATGAATACTCTCTTCGCAGATAATGTGGTCTACAGCTTTTCATGAGGTACTTCTCCTCAGGCGAGCATCACCTCAAGACTACTTTAATATTAGACATCGCACACCAGCTGTTATTGACACATAGACACCCTCACCCCATGTTTTACCGAACATACAGTTGAAGTCAGAAGTTTACATACACTTAGGTTGGAGTCATTAAAACTTGTTAAAACTTGTTTTTCAACCACTCCACAAATTTCTAGTTAACAAACTATAGTTTTGGCAAGTCGGTTAGGACATCTACTTTGTGCATGATACAAGTCATTTTTCTAACAATTGTTTACAGACAGATTAATTCACTTATAATTCACTGTATCACAATTCCAGTGGGTCAGAAGTTTACATACACTAAGTTGACTGTGCCTTTAAACACCTTGGAAAATTCCCCAAAAATATGTCATGGCTTTAGAAGCTTCTGATAGGCTAATTGACACAATTTGAGTCAATTGGAGGTGTACCTTTGGATGTATTTCAAGGCCTACCTTCAAACAGTGCCTCTTTGCTAGACATCATGGGAAAATCAAAAGAAATCAGCCAAGACCTCAGAAAGAAATTGTAGACATCCACAAGTCTGGTTCATCCTTGGAAGCAATTTCCAAACGCCTGAAGGTACCACGTTCATCTGTGCAAACAATAGTACGCAAGTATAAACACATGGGACCACGTAGCCGTCATACCGCTCAGGAAGGAGACGCGTTCTGTCTCATAGAAATGAACGTACTTTGGTGCGGAAAGTGCAAATCAATCCCAGAACAACAGCAAAGGACCTTGTGAAGATTCTGGAGGAAAAAGGTACAAAAGTATCTATATCCACAGTAAAACGAGTCCTATATCGACATAACCTGAATGGCAAGGAAGGAAGAAATGGGGAGAAAGGGAGAAATGTCCTATGGTCTGATGAAACAAAAATAGAACTGTTTGGCCATAATGACCATCGTTATGTTTTGAGGAAAAAGGGTGAAGCTTGCAAGCCGAAGAACACCATCCCAACCATGAAGCACCGGGGTGGCAGCATCATGTTGTGGGGGTACTTTGCTGCAGGAGGGACTGGTGCACTTCCAAATGGACAATGACCCAAGCATATTTCCAAAGTTGTGGTGGCAAAATGGCTTAAGGACAACTAAGTCAAGGTATTGGTGTGGCCATCAAAAAGCCCTGACCTCAATCCTATAGAGAATTTGTTGGCAGAACTGAAAAAGCGTCTGCGAGCAAGGAGGCCTACAAACCTGACTCTGTCAGGAGGAATGGGCCAAAATTCACCCAACTTAATTGTGTAACGTTTGACCCAAGTTAAACAATTTAAAGGCAATGCTACCAAATACTAATTGCGTGTAAGTAAACTTCTGACCCACTGGGAATGTGATGAACGAAAGAAAAGCTATATCACATTTGACATTGTCCCTAAGCTTGAGTTAATTTGCACACAAAAAATCATACAATGATGGAAAGACCTGTGTTTTGTTAACGCAGACAGAGAAGAGCTCCAACTTCTTAATCATAGCCCCAATTTTGTCCCACACATTGAATATAGTTGCGGAGAGTCCCTTTAATCCTAGATTCAGATCAGATCATTCAGGCGAGAAAAAACATCACCCAGATAGGCCAGTCGTGTGAGAAACTCAACATCATACAAGCGGTCAGACAAGTGAAAATGATGGTCAGTAAAGAAAACTTTAAGCTCGTCTCTCAATTATAAAAATGTGTCAATACGTTGCGCCTTGATAACTAGCCCACTTCTGTATGTTGTAAAAGCATTACATGGTCGCTGCCCATATCATTGCATAGTGCAGAAAATACACGAGAGTTCAGGGGCCTTGCTTTAACAAAGTTAACCATTTTCACTGTAGTGTCAAAATGTCTTTCAAGCTGTCAGGCATTCCCTTGGCAGCAAGAGCCTCTCAGTGGATGCTGCAGTGTACCCAAGTGGCGTCGGGAGCAACTGCTTGCACGCGCGTTACCACTCCACTATGTCTCCCTGTCATGGTTTTTGCGCCATCAGTACAGATACCAACATGAGCAGCAGCTACGTTTGGCTACATACGGACCGTTAGTGGAAGTCCTGCGAGAGAGTAATGTTAATGTGATGTTAATGTGATTGGATGTTAATTTTTTGACTAGGCTACCTGTATTTGACATTGTGTTGTTATTTCACTAAACACTAGATGGTTTAATTTTATTTTTGGCAGTAAAAAGAGGCTACTCAGGCGAGAAAAAAACCTCACCCAATTGTATAGCCCCTTTGGAAAATATAAATGGTTTAAATGTTTAAAATGTGAAGATTTTTATTTATTTTTAAAATGTGAATCGCATACCCCAGTTTAGGAATACCTGATCTAAGTAATTGAGTAAAACACTTAACACGAAAGTAATCCAAAGATGGGTAGTTTGAGCGCGCCGCCATGTTTGTTTTTCCGGTCAACCAAAGAAAAGAAGAGGAGACAAGATGAGTTTGGTCTCTTTGCAGTGTGCATGTTGAAGGGGTGTGTCGTCTACCATCATTCAAATCCCTTAATTTCCTTCCGGAAGTTTACTCGAAAGATGAGTGAACCTTCCCTCACCTCATTTTGTATAACATCTTTGGCCTGACAGACATTTACGTGACACACAGAATGCATTGTATAATGTCAACAAACACGGCGCCACACATAGCTGGCAAATAGCTTAGCATTAGCTCATCATAATCAGTATAACCTTCAACAAAGTATTTTACATACATCATATGTGTGTAACTTGAAACTTGAAAACGTGTGATTAAAACAGTAAATACATTATGCTCCAAACATACTTACGGTATGCTACAGTAGAAACGATAGCGCGTTAAACAGACGCTCGTTAATTTTTTAGACAGACACCTTTTCCAAGATCTTTGATGGCCAGAGTGAGATCATTATTATACATTGAGAGCAGAATAGCTGATAAAATGCAACCCTTTTTCACTCCAATGTCAGTCATTGATTCGAACACAACATTTCACATTATCATACATGGCGAGAAAGCATTTCAGGATGTTACCATTTAGACCAGCATGTCCTATAACATATTGCTGTCAATGTGGTCAAATGCTTTAGAGGAATCTATTAAAGAACAGAAAGTGGACATTTCAATTTTGTTTATTAAGGTAGTGATGTGCTCAAGGCATCTTTGTTTCTTTCTGAACAAATTTTGCTCATCTGCTATGATAATGTTGGTGAAACAGAACACAACAAAATAGTTTATACACAGCAGAAATCAGGGTTATACCACGATAGTTCATTGGGACCCTTTTGTCTCCTGATTTGGATAAAAACTCGTAGAAAAAAGAGTTCCAAAAAGGGTCCTTTGGCTGTCCCCATACAGTAGGAGAACCTTTTTGGTTCCAGGTAGAACTCTTTTGGGTTCCATGTACAACTCACTGTGGAAAGGATTCTACATGGAACCAAAAAGGGTTCTTCAAAGGTTTCTTCTATAGGGACAGGTGAAAAAATGTTGTTAGATATCTCTTGTTGTTGAATGTTCTCCTGTTGATGCCGCCAGTGGCGCTGTTTAGCAGTCTGAACTGAGTGGTCAAACTGCCGCTGAGAGTCCCTCGTTGAGGCCCTAGCTCGCAGTAATCAGGAACTGGATGAGTAGCTCACCGTGAGAGTTGTGTGAGTGAGTAATCCACCCCGCTCCGTTCTCCAATCGGACATAGTCCTGGCCAACAGGACTATAGCCCTGGCTATTGAAGTCGCTCAATAATGAGAAAAGTGCCTAGCTTCTGATACCTGTATAAATGGCTGAGTAAACTCTCATGCAGGTCTAGTGAATCAACATGCCTAGAGGAGTTGGCTTGGTGTAGATAGTATACTGCCACAGTGAAGATGTGGTTAGACTGGAGATGTAGTTTAGCTGTTAGTTTAACCCATAGGAAGCCCTCCACTGAGTCATCAATAATCTCACACGTATAATCCAAACACAGCTGGCCTCTGATGAAACGGCCTACGCCCACTGAACCAGTACGTGCACAGAGATGAAGTCTAGTCCTATTCTGGACAAACCAGGAATAACCAGGACAGGTTGCCACTTGGGAGCAAGCTAAATTAGTTTCTGCCACTCCAACTATATCCAAGCCAAGGTGCTGTAAACAATAAGAACTGGTTTTATTATTGTCTGATTAATTGTCAACATTGCAGCTCTGTAAATTCCAAAACCTAACGTTGGGGGCGGCATGCCCTGCGGCATACCCTGCGCACTGCTAGGCCTAGTAAACTTCACAACCCTCCCTCCCCTCTGACAGTGAGCTTACCTGTGCCTGTTCACGATGGCTTGGAAACTAGACTCAATAGCTCGCTGCTGGTGGATGATGTCATGATTAATGGTCACCGTCCGGTACATCTTGGTTTTTAGGAGCTGAGCCTTTTTGTCCATTACATGTCCTTCATTTTCAGCCCGTCTTTAGTAATACAGTTCACAGTGTTCAGGGTGACTTTGTTTACTTCTGTGGGAGATTTCTGATTTCCACATTAGGTGCAATGTCATTTATGCCGGCGTCTGAAGATTCGAGCATTTTCAGATGGGCATTAGGAGCACTAACCTCGGAGTCTGATAGAGACACCGCGGGGGAGGGGATCTTTTTTTATCCCGTCTTTAAGTTAGAGATTCGGTCGAGTAGATCCTCAATGTCCTCAACTCCATATTCTCTCTGATGGCAGCCGCCACTTTGTCAGCGATGGTATCCTCCAAACGTTTAATGCTTGTGGAGAGTACATTCCATATTCTCTCTGACGGCAGTCGCCACTTTGTCAGCGATGGTATCCTCCAAACGTTTAATGCTTGTGGAGAGTACATTCCATATTCTCTCTGATGGCAGCCGCCACTTTTTCAGCGATGGTATCCTCCAAACGTTTAATGCTTGTGGAGAGTACATTCCATATTCTCTCTGATGGCAGCCGCCACCTTTTCAGCGATGGTATCCTCCAAACGTTTAATGCTTGTGGAGAGTACATTCCATATTCTCTCTGATGGCAGTCGCCACCTTTTCAGCGATGGTATCCTCCAAACGTTTAATGCTTGTGGAGAGTACATTCCATATTCTCTCTGATGGCAGCCGCCACTTTGTCAGCGATGGTATCCTCCAAACGTTTAATGCTTGTGGAGAGTACATTCCATATTCTCTCTGATGGCAGTCGCCACCTTTTCAGCGATGGTATCCTCCAAACGTTTAATGCTTGTGGAGAGTACATTCCATATTCTCTCTGATGGCAGCCGCCACTTTGTCAGCGATGGTATCCTCCAAACGTTTAATGCATTCCATATTCTTGATTGCTTGTAGGATATAATTTGTGTTATTGAATCATCGCCCAACTTGTTTGCATTCGAGCGGAGGGACTTTGCTTGCTCTTTGCTGGCTTTGATCGGCATAGTGCTTACTTGCCTAAAAACAACAAAAAGTAACTGACGGTTTAATTGCCTCAATGCAAAAAATCTTACAATTTATAAAAATGCAAAACACTTTGAATTTGGCTTATTAGCTAATTTAAATTTAAAAACTTTACAAACATTTGCCAGAGACCAGCCAGATCTCTGTGTGTGTGTCAATCGCCTCACAGTAGAATGGCTACGTCGCCAGCCTAAATCTAATTCACTGATCTACCTAATGCCATGGCGTCTTTGAGAAGGAGAAATCCAAGCATGATAAGGGCGAGGCAGAGAGTAGAGGCCGTGGGCGGGGTGGATGGAGGGATGGAAGGATGGGTGGATGGATTGGTGGGTGGGTTTGAGGAGGGTTTTAGGTTCCGTATGAGGGTGTCTCTGTGTTTTTCCTGCTCGTTCTCTCATATACGCACGTACACGCAAACACAATCACACACACTGGTGGTCCCATGGAGTGCAGCTTAGCCATGGAGGACAATAGCAGTGGAAATGGATTATAATGATAAAGGATAGGTAGTGGGATAGACCCTACTGACCGCGTGGACCATGAATATGGTAAAGCACACCTTGGTAGACCACCGCATTGATTCGTTCCAAAGCTGGAGAACGGTGATTTTGCTAAACATGTGGTTAGCATGGTGCCATGTTCGCCTTTGGTGGATCTATTTGCCGTCATAGACTTCGACTGTGTCTGCTATGCATTTGTAGAAATATGCTCTGTCCCCGTTCTTATGTAGGAAGTGGCTAGAGTGTGAATGTTTGATACAGTCAAATAATAAGGATTCATTTGATAGAATCACTCAAGGTATACTGTATAATTTTTTGCAATTTGTTGCACATTTCAGACATTTGATACGAGGTCTGCTTTATTAATAATTTATGATCTCTAAATTCATAAAATATCGTCTTGTCCCCAGCAAGTAACATTTGATACAACATCTAAGGCCTAGAGCAGGGCTGTTTGCCAGACTCCCATCAAATTAGATTTTTTTTTTTTAAATACTGACTAGCATGCGTCTCCCCTCAAAGATTCCTAGTGGCCCTTTAAAATAAAATAAATAGGGAGAGAGGGAGGAGAGATGTCCCCTGCTATCTATTTTATTTGGCGCCACAGTTCAATTTTTAACATCTTCCATTTGATTCCCTGCCTTTTTTCTTGCTCTTTCTTATTTTCCCTCCTCTTCTCATGTTGTCAATTTAATTCAATCTGAGGGATTTCAGGCAGCCCGGTATCTTTTAATGTCCCTTTGGAAATGGCTCTTGTAACACATCACATTTACTCTCACCTTTCCAGGGGGATTTGAAAGGGGTGAAATAAAGATAAATTATTTGTAGAATCTGAAGTTTCATTAAAAACACTTTCTCTCTCCCTGTGTCCTCTTGTCATTTAAGTGGGCCATCTGTCTAAACATTTCAGCGTTTTTTCCTCTGGATAATTCCCCTAGCCTTATTCAGGATCCCTGGGAGGCCATCTTTGTTGTTGGCGGCGATGCTGGAGTATATTCTACTACCCCCATGGACGGAATGCAGCTCTGGGCCTCTGCCTCTCTCTCTCTTTGACGCCACAAGACACCCCATCATCCCCCTCTAACCCCATACCCTCCACCTCTCCCTATGTTTCCTAATCTCCCCTGCTTTTGCCTCTTCCCTCTTCTTCCCTTCAGCCTGGAGATCCTTCGAACTCGATTCATATAAACATACAACCTTTTGAGACGTGCTCTCTGTCTCTATGGCTCTCTCCATTTTCTCCCTCTACCTTGGTCACTCCCCATCTTTCTTTCCCTACATCTATCTCTCTTTCCTTCTTCTTCCCTTCCCCCTGCTGCACCCCTTATCTCGCTCTCCCTCTCTAACTCTCCTTCAATCTTACTCTCCATATTCCTTCCCTCCCTCTTCCCCCGTTTCTCTATGTCTATCTCTCTCTCTCTCCTCTCTGTCCCCCTGCTTCTCTTCCTTTTTTCCCTTTGCTGCCCTCATCTCTCTCTCGCTCCCCCTCTCTTCCCTTCCTCTCCTCTTTATTGTAGGATTGGTATGCAGGCAGTGACCGGGGTGGGTGTCTACAAAGCAGCACATATTATTCCTGATCATTCCGCAGGCCCCCTACAGAGCCGGTTATGAAGAGGGATCCCTTAATGATGCTGCCACTATTAACACTGCTATAACACCAAATTCCCCTCTCTTTTCCAAACCAATTGGTGCTACATTAATATTAGAACAGGATCCATTGTATTTACAGTGCCATGGTTTGATGATTTGGTCAAACATCCCCGGTGCCCATATGACTGAGATTATTAGGGTAGTTGGGTAAGGGAGGCCTGTGGGTAATGAAGTCTATGGTGCAACTGTGATTCCACATGCTTCTGGCATATTTTTCCCAGGAAACCAAAGCCCCAGTCTGGTACAGTGTCATGCTGCTTTGCCTTAACTTAACACCCCCAGTTTTTTGCATATTTTCTCTTTTCAACTGCAATCCCTCTTTTAAATAAGAAATCATGTAATTGTAACACACACACACACACACACACACACACACACACAGTCTGCTCTAACCAAGGCTATTATAGTAAACAAAAACATAAAAAATAAAAATGTAATTTTTTTTTATTTTTTAAGTCAACTGAAATATAATCATCAACAAAAAACATTTGATAAACTGAAACCATACTGAAACCATGTTTGACTGCATAACGAACTAAAATACAATAACACTGTATGGGATTGTTTTTGCTGGAGTACATTGCTGAATACAAGACCAGGTGAGGCAGCCACTAGCTATTAGTAGGTGCACGTCAACGGCAACGTTAGGACAACCAACTTTACCAGTTTGCATGAAAGAGCAGAAACATGGCAACCTGATTTAATTTTTCAAAAAAGAGAAGAAGCACTGATTCATTTACTCAAGTCCACACAAAATTCAACCAAACATTTGTTCCCGAATTGAAAACTCCTGGCGCTGTTAGAGTAAACGGGTTGATTGCTTTACAAATGGATACAACAACCCAGAAATGAAAGAGCCATAAAAATAACCCTGTGTGTAGACGGGTGGAGCAAAAAAGGACTGACTGCTTCGTTTATGGGCATATCACCCCTCCTCCAACAAGGCGCAACATATGTTGCTTAACCTCTATCAGATTTAGCATCCACACACCAGAGAGGTAATTGACTGCACATTGGATGCATGGGACAAGCAGAGGAGAAGATCCTACTTGTCGTAACTGACAGCAGGGCGAACATAGTCAAGGCTATCAACCTAGTACAGAACAGGCAAGAGAATACTTGTGACCAACAATAACCAGAGCTGGCCATAGATTTGAACGGCGCAACAGAATGATCTGAATCCGAGATGGACACCGACAATTATTATTTAAAATCCAAGTCACATTAAGATTGATTTATCATTTATACAGAACCAAACCCAAGACCTGACCCATCACCTGATGAATTACTGCCCCTCAGTGGCAAGAAGTGACATACCCAAAAAATGTACTATAGGCCGACAACACATAGAGGTCACGTACGCCAATGCGCTCTAACAGTGTGTGTGTGTGTGTGTGTGTGTGTGTGTGTGTGTGTGTGTGTGTGTGTGTGTGTGTGTGTGTGTGTACACGTGTCTCTCCAACTGTACCATCTTCAAGACCCTCTTTCTGCTTCCGCTAGTGCTTACCTTGGGCACAGTGGCTGCTGGAGGCAGAAAAACACAATATTAGAGTATTAGCACAGGGGCACTGCATTGTTGTAATAATGTCTGTGGGTTTTATTGATCCTTTATTTAAAGCAGGGAGTCGTGCTGAGACCACGGTGTCTTTCGCAGATGAGACCTGCATGAACGCATAAATATACAACAATTACACTTGACATGAAAAGAAAAAAAGCACGGAACACAAAACGCTAAACAGAATCGTATGAAACACATACATTCTTCAGTAAAACGGCCCTCTAAGTTCCACCTGGATTGCCCTCGAGGCACCAACTCCACCAACTTTAAGGACTTTTGGAGATCATTCCACATGAGGCAAAAAATAAATAAAAGCACATTTTCCTAACATGGTGGAGATTGAAGTGATCTCCATGGTTAGACATCCCAGAGTCCAGGGCTGGTAACATATACTATACGTCTGAAGCACAGGAGTTTGGTGGCACCTTAAGAATTGGGGAGGACGGGCTCGTGGTAATGGCTGTAGCGGAATGAACAGATTATTAAACAGATGTTTTTTATGTGTTTGATGCCATTCCATTTTCTCTGTTCCAGACATTATTATGAGCCGTCCTCCCCGATGCAGCCTCCACTGGTCTGAAGGTTAACAATGAGGTAAGATATGGCGAACATTTATACAAGAGGGATTTATAGATAAAATCTCTGAAGCTGGAGACTCTTACCTCGATCACTAGCTTTAAGCACCAGCTGTCAGAGCAGCTCACAGATCACTGCACCTGTACATAGCTCATCTGTAAATAGCCCATCCAATCTACCTCATCCCCATGCTGTATTTATTTATTTATCTTGCTCCTTTGCACCCCAGTATCTCAACTTGCACATTCATACTCTGCATATCCTACCATTCCAGTGTTTAATTGCTATATTGTAATTACTTTGCCACCATGGCCTATGTATTGCCTTACCTCTCTTATCCTACCTCATTTGCACATGCTGTATATAGATTTTCCTACTGTATTATTGATTGTATGTTTGTGTATTCCATATGTAACTCTGTGTTGTTGTTTGTGTCAAACTGCTTTGCTTTATCTTGGCCAGGTCGCAGTTGCAAATGAGAACTTGTTCTCAACTAGCCTACCTGGTTAAATAAAGGTGGAATAAAATAAATAAATAAAAAATATATAAAGAGTGCAATGCATCAATTGACCAGCATTTTCAAACAGGACCTGCCTACTTTCTGATACAACATGTAATGATGTGTACTGAACCTCTCGGTCGTAAATAAAGAGCAATGTTCTATGATAAACTGCATCCAATGGCTTCAATACAGTGGCAGCTGCATTCATATAGACCATATCACCATACTCAATAACCAGAATGAATGTTGACTGAATTATTTAACAAAAGACAGGACCTGTTCCTATAGAAGAAGACTATTTCATTCTTAATTTCTAAACTGGCTCATCAACATGGTTTTTGAAAGATAGCTTTTCGTCAATCCAGATGCCGAGACAATTATAAGCGGGGACACGATCGATGAGGTCACCATCCAAAGTACGTATGCATAAATCAGCAGATACATTTTTATGTGATTTGGAAAATAACACATACGTGGTTTACCTGCATAAGGTACCAATTTGAGTTCAATAAAGGCTCTCTGCAGGTCAATCGAGGCAAATTGACACTCTGATAGAGCCTGGTCAGCTGGGGGGGGGGGGGGGGGGGGGCAATAGCATACAGGTAAACGTTTTTATAGATAAATCAATATTGTTCATGTAAATAGTGAAAAGAACCAGACCAAGAAATGATCCTTGTGGGACACAATTTGTTATCTCCAGAAAACTTGATTTAATACCATCAGTAAATACACACTGTGTTCTGTCCTTTAAATCATTTTCAAACCAGCTACATGCAGCCTGGTCCAAGCCAAATGATGAAAGCCTCTGAATCAGTAATGAGTGATCCACAGTGTCGAAAGCTTTAGACAGGTCAATATAAGGGCCACACAGTGTTTATTCTTATCCAAACAATGAGGAACAGGGATTAAAACAAAAGAACTGGTCTAAAACCGGACTGATGTACATTTTAGTTTACATTGAGTACTTTCCAAGAATTCGGGAATTTTGTTAATAGGACAGTAATTATTTAGGTTACAGGTCACCACCTTCGTGAGGGAGGAGTACATGGGCCGCTTTCCAGACACTGGCGATGGTACCACAAATCGTTGTTAAACATTCTGCAATCAAAGGAGTAGAAAGCTGCAGCAAGAAAGGATCAAGCATTTTTGTTTGCTCACTAAGTCGGCTGTGTGTAGACAGACCAGTCAGTAGCCAGGGTCACAATCTGGTCTAACAATAGTGTGGGCCAATGCCAAGTCTGCCAGTCTGCAAATGGCTAACCTGGCATAAGCAGAGATTTGGTTTATTGGAGTGGGCTTATTTAAGTGATAATGCCCTCAAAGCCGGTGTTTGGAGGATATACAGTGCTTTGCAAAAGTATTCATCCCCCTTTGTGTTTTTCTTATTTTGTTGCATTACAAACTGTAATTTAAATTGATTTTTATTTGGATGTCACGTAATGGACATACACAAAATAGTCCAAATTGGTGAAGTGAAATGAAAAAAATAACTTGAGACTGAGTTGGAGGTTCACCTTCCAGCAGGACAATGACCCTAAGCATACTGCTAAAGCAACACTCGAGTGGTTTAAGGGGAAACATTTAAATGTCTTGGAATGGCCTAGTCAAAGCCCAGACCTCATTCCAATTGTGAATCTGTGGCATGACTTTAAAGATTGCTGTACACCAACGGAACCCATCCAACTTCAAGGAGCTGGAGCCGTTTTGCCTTGAAGAATGGGAAAAAAATCCCTAGATGTGCCAAGCTTATAGAGACATACCCCAAAGAGACTTGCAGCTGTAATTGCTGCAAAAGGTGGCTCTACAAAGTATTGACTTTGGGGGAGTGAATAGTTATGCACGTTCAAGTTTTCAGTGTTTTGTCTAATTTCTTGTTTGTTTCACAATCTTGCATCTTCAAAGTGGTAGGCATGTTGTGTAAATCAAATGATACAAACACCCCAAAAATGTATTTTAATTCCAGGTTGTAACGCAACATCAAGTGTATTACTTTCCTGCCTGGTCTGATGAGACAGTGGATTGTGTAGTCAGACAGAATAGAGGAAATAGGCATTTCAACGTCATAGATTTAGCCTGTGGTAACTTGTGGAATAGACACTGGCTGGAATTAGATATTAACCAATCAAAATTCAGAATTAGACCCACCTGCTGTTTTATTGCCTAACATTTGGTTTTAGACTTTGAACTGTACTTCAGGACCTATAATCGACTTTAGAGTTATTGTGTGTGTGTGTGTGTGTGTGTGTGTGTGTGTGTGTGTGTGTAGGATAGATTTGTCTTGATCAGTGTTGTTTGTCTGACTGCCAGCATTGTGTCTGTAGCAGAGCCATCCATGCCCAGGCCCCCTCTACTCCCGACCCCTTCCCAGCCTGGTCCCCTCGTCTCTGGGCAGCTAGGGGGCAGCATGCCCTGGAGCCATCTTGGAGGTGTTGGTTTAGGCTCTCTGCCAAGACAGGATTAGTGACAGACAATATCGGGTGTGTCCACATATCTAGTTTGAGCTGGCCTTCACTGGGGGAGGGGGAAGGAGGAGAGGAGAGGAGAGGAGAGGAGAGGAGAGGAGAGGAGAGGAGAGGAGAGGAGAGGAGAGGAGAGGAGAGGAGAGGAGAGGAGAGGAGAGGAGAGGAGAGGAGAGGAGAGGAGAGGAGAGGAGAGGAGAGGAGAGGAGAGGAGAGGAGAGGAGAGGAGAGGGAAAAGACATGGCCACGGTTTGAGGTTTGTGTGAAATGTATGATAAGCAAATAAAGTTATATTGACCAATATTATTGTTAGGTTTTCTTAATTTTAAGAAAGAGAATTTCATGTATTACTATTTTGATTCAATAAGATCAATCTCTTCATAAATAATTCAAACAACACATTTAACATCATATCATAAAAATATTATTTGATAGAACACTGCTACATCCAAATACTTGAACTCCTCACACATCACAATATCAAGCATAATAACATAGATCTTGGTTTATCTGAAAACATATTTGCGGTGGAGTTGCTACTGAAGGAACAGTCCTTTAAAGTCCAGCCTCTTTTGTTGCTTCATTGTTGCAGCTTATTGTGTCAAGAGTAATGCTAGCTGACTGCAAAACAGTCCACGGCCCAACATTACTGTTGTGGGAAGCCCGTGCAGCCGAAACTAGACCACTGTAAACCACCAACGCTTTTGGATGGGAATACCAGCATACAGTTCTGAATTTCTTTTATAAAAAAAGTTTGTTCCCCTCTTTTGTCTTGACTCTAAATGGCTCTAAATTCTAAATGGATTCATGACACAGTTCGGGTCATATTAACTTATCACCCTAATGATGCTGGAACTCAATACCAAACGTGACTTCCCTGATGCTCGTCTAGGAATACGCCAAGCAAATCAAAGTTCACATTTAATGTGTTTGTTTGGAGCGAGTGGGAGCCTCCAGAACGCAAAGGGAGCAATGTGGAAAATAGATTGTATTTGTTGTTTCTTTTTTAATAAACCAAAGCTCAGGAATTAACGACAATCAGACCTTTTCAATATTGCCTAAGCTGATTTGTGTGCGTTTCGAGTAGGAGACAAAGGCTTTGGCTGCTGTAGCTGAGTTTTGCCAAGCAACCAATTCACTCAAGAGTCCAAGCTTGCGTCTAGGCACCTAAGGTGGAGCCTACACACAAACCTACATGCCTTCTGAGTAGAGTGATGAACCGTCCTAAATCGCTGTTCATTTACATATGGGGGTAGACACAGGGGCTGTCTCAGGACTTGTCATCGACTGTGTGTGTGTGTGTGCGTATTTTATGTGTTTGTATCTGTGTGTCTGAGCAGGGGCGTCAGTGGCCAGCAGGAGTTGGAGAAGTGGGGATTGTTGGATGGTTCTGGAGGGAAGAGGACATGCTATCACACATGCTATCACTGTCTACCCCACAGGAGAGGTCTCTGTAGGGGGAAGAGAGTGCCCTCTGCACCTTACTCTCCAAAACATCTATCCTGTTATTGCACACACCACACACATTCTATCTCACACACTCTTTCTCTTCATTTCTATCTCTTTCTCTTTTGTTCTTTCTCTTCATTTCTCTCTCTTTCTCTCTCTTTTCTTTATTTCTCTCTCTTTCTCTTCATTTCTCTCTTTCTCTTTTCTCTTTCTTTCTCTTCATTTCTTTCTCTTCATTTCTCTCTCTTTCTCTTCATTTCTCTCTCTGTCTCTATATTTCTCTCTCTTTCTCTCTCTTTTCTTTATTTTCTCTTTTTCTTTATTTCTCTCTCTTTCTCTTCATTTCTCACTTTCTCTTTCTCTTTCTCTTCATTTCTTTTCTCTTTCTCTTTCTCTTCATTTCTCTCTCTTTCTCTCTCTTTATTTCTCACTCTCTCTTCATTTCTCTCTCTTTCTATTTCTCTCTCTTTCTTTTCATTTCTCTCTCTCTTTTTCTTCAATTCTCTCTCTCTCTTCATTTCTCTCTCTTTCTCTTTGTATCTCTCTTTCTCTTCATTTCTCTCTTTCTCTTCATTTCTCTCTCTTTCTCTCTCTTTCTTTCTCTTTGTATCTCTCTTTCCCTTTATTTCTCTCTTTCTCTTCATGTCTTTCTCTCTCTCTTCATTTCTCACTCTTTCTCTTCATTTCTCTCTCTTTCTATTTCTCTCTCTTTCTCTTCATTTCTCTCTCTTTCTATTTCTCTCTCTTTCTATTTCTCTCTCTTTCTTTTCATTTCTCTCTCTTTCTATTTCTCTCTTTCTTTTCATTTCTCTCTCTTTCTCTTTATTTCACTCTTTCTCTTTATTTCACTCTTTCTCTTTATTTCTCTCTTTCTCTTCATTTCTCTCTCTCTTTCTCTTCATTTCAATTAAATGAAATTCAATTAAATTTGCTTTATTGGCATGACGTAACAATGTACTTATTGCCAAAGCTTATTTTGGATATTTAAAAAAGTTTAAATAAAATGAGAATCAAAACTGTCAACGGGACAACAGTAACAACAATAACCAAGGGTCAAAATAACCATACATTCAACAATAACAGTAAGCATACATTAGAGTACATGTGCAGGTTGATTGGTTTGTCAGACACTGTCCCTCAACTTATGGCAGGCAGCAATGTAGTGCGCTGCCAACCCACAGCTCTCTGCGTCCTCCCCCAACAGGACTGGTAGCCTACTCTCATCAGAGAGGTCTTTACCATGAATAAGGTTTTCAAATTTGGGGAAATGACACTCTCTAATTGTTTTATATTTTTTACATTTTGTCAGGAAATGCAGCTCCGTCTCAGGTTCTGCTGTTGTGCAGTGGTTGCACAGCCTTTCCTTTACAGGGAGCCAGGTTTTCCTGTATCTACCCTTCTCAATGGCAAGGCTGTACTCACTGAGCCTGTAATTTGTCAAGGTCAGTGCTGCCCCTTGCAGCCATAAGAAGTTAACCTCTACTTCCTCAGAAACCCGGGTCCGGGAGCACCCCCACCAGTAAAAAAGCTGACTAGCATAGCCTAGCATAGCGTCACAAGTAAATAGTAGCATCTAAATATCATTAAATCACAAGTCCAAGACACCAGATGAAAGATACACATCTTGGTAATCAAGCCATCATTTCTGATTTTTAAAATGTTTTACAGGGAAGACACAATATGTAAATCTATTAGCTAACCACGTTAGCAAAAGACACCATTTTTCTTACTCCACCATTTTTAACTCCATCAGTTACTATCACCAATTCGACCAAATAAATATATAAATAGCCACTAACCAAGAAAAAACTTCATCAGATGACAGTCTGATAACATATTTATTGTATAGCATATGTTTTGTTAGAAAAATGTGCATATTTCAGGTATAAATCATAGTTTACCATTGCAGCCACCATTACAACTCTCCCCAAAGCGACTAGAATAACTACAGAGAGCAATGTGTATTACCTAATTACTCATCATAAAACATTTCTTAAAAATACACAGCGTACAGCAATTGAAAGACACAGATCTTGTGAATCCAGACCATATTTCAGATTTTCATAGTGTTTTACAGCGAAAACACAATATAGCGTTATATTAGCTTAGCACAGTAGCAAACCAAACAACAGCATTGATTCCAGCCAAACATAGCGATAACGTATTCACCACCAAAATATATTAATTTTCACTAACCTTCTCAGAATTCTTCAGATGACAGTCCTGTAACATCATATTACACAATGCATATAGAGTTTGTTCGAAAATGTGCATATTTAGCGGCACAAATCGTGCTTATACAATGAGAAAAGTTGCCAAGCTGCCCAGAAAATGTCGGGCGCCATCTTGGAGAGTCACCTAGTCTAAACAATAAATAATCATAAACTTGACTAAAAAATACAGGGTGGACAGCAATTGAAAGACAAATTAGTTCTTAATGCAATCGCTGAATTACATTTTTAAAATTAACCTTACTGCGCAATACAGGGTGCAATACAGGGTCCGATAACGCAATGCTACACGGCAAATAATGGCGTCTTATGCATTTTACTTTTTCAACAGAACAACGAATTATCAGCATAAATAGTTCTTACTATTAGCTGAACTCCCATCAGAATCTTGGGAAAGGTGTCCTTTGTCAAAAAGAATCGTTGATAGGTTGGAGAACGTCGTCTTCAGAGTTGCAATTAGCAGTAAACATTAGCACGAAAGAGAGAAATACCCAAGTTCCTACAGCGCCAAGGAAATAAATACCCGAAAATCGCAATATACTGACATAAACTGATATAATTCGGTTCAAAATAACAAGATTATGATGTCTTTAACCTGTTTGGGCGGCAGCCCGACACCGGTACACTTATGACAACATCCAGCTCAAGTGCAGGGCGCGAAATTCAAAAGATCTTTTTTTTAAATATTTAACTTTCACACATTAACAAGTCCAATACAGCATATGAAAGGTACACATCTTGTGAATCAAGCCAACATGTCCGATTTTTAAAATGTTTTACAGGGAAGACAAAATATGTAAATCTATTAGCTAACCACGTTAGCAAAAGACACCACTTTTCTAACTCCATCAGTTTCTTACTCCATCACTAGCTATCACAAATTCGACCAAATAAAGAAATAAATAGCCACTAACCAAGAAAAAACTTAATCAGATGACAGTCTGATAACATATTTATGTATAGCATATGTTTTGTTCGAAAAATGTGCATATTTCAGGTATAAATCATAGTTCACATTTCAGCTACAATCAGAAATTGCACTGAAAGCAGCCATAATATTTACAGACACCAACGTCAAATACCTAATTACTCATCATAAAACATTTCAGAAAAATACATAGTGTGCAGCAATTGAAAGACAGGCATCTTGTGATTCCAGACAATATTTCCGATTTATTAAATGTTTTACAGCGAAAACAAAATGTAGCGCTATATTAGCGTAGCCACAATAGCCAGAAACACTTGGGCGCCGACGGCCAGTTCACATGCACGACAGATATTAGAAATAGCATTATAAAATGTTTCTTACTTTTGGTGATCTTTCGTCAGAATGTTGGACAAGGTGTTCTTTGTCCAGAAAAGTCGTTGTTTTGAACTGGAACGGCAAATTCCCCTCTTCATTTAGCATGGGCACTTGCCAAGTGCTACATATATCTCCAACGTAATCAAAGTCAGAGAACGGATCACGGCAAAACTCCCGAAAAAATTTCAATAATCTGATTAAACTATATTGAAAAAACATACTTTACGATGATATGGACACATGTATCAAAAAAAATCTAAGACGGAGAAGTTATTCGTTCATAACAACAGCTAAAAAGAAGCCAAATCCATGTCCCCTTTGCGCGCTCCAGAAACCGGAAGTGGACGGTCACGTCAAAGAAAGAGCTTTTATTCCACCTTAGACCAAGATAAACACAATTTGTTTTCTCTCACCACCTCTTGACCAACCAGGGGAAGGTGTATGAAATGTACGTAGGCTCTTACGTCTTATGCCCATGTATAGGCAAGAAGTTGAACAGAGCATCGATTTCTGACATTTCACTTCCTGGTCAGGAAAAGTGCTGCAGAAGGAGTTCTGTTTCACTCAGAGAAATAATTCCAACGGTTTTAGAAACTAGAGAGTGTTTTCTATCCAATAATAATAATAATATGCATATTGTACGAGCAAGAATTGAGTACGAGGCCGTTTGAAATGGGCACGATTTAACTGGCTACTCAATACTTTCCCTTGCAGCCATAAGAGGTTTTAAAGCCTATATCGAATAAAAACAGAGCCGGATATATATAGGAGCTAAAACCAGAGCTTCTAAAACGACTTGCCAAGACCCTCTCTGCGTCAGCGCGAGGATCCAAAAGGGTGGACACCTCGATTCCAATCAATTTATAGACTTTCTGAACTGCGTAGAAACTCCATTTCAAGTCTCCCTATTCGCTAACAACCAGGGGAAGGCGTATGCAGTGCATCTCATCCAATAGAGGACAGGCAAATTAATACACAGGTCTGAGAACAGTTTTGGAAAAATCTGCATTCTGAACTCCACATAGGGAAATTGCTCTAAGTCCAGTTCTGTTTCACTTACAGACATAATTCAAACGGTTTTAGAAACTAGAGAGTGTTTTCTATCCAATAGTAATAATAATATGCATATTGTACGAGCAAGAATTGAGTACGAGGCAGTTTAATTTGGGTAGACCAAGAAAAAAATTGTGCTAACAGCTCCCCCTTTTGACAAGAAATTTAAGACAAATGGGAACTTGGAAAAATACGAGGTCAAACCATCAGTGCTCTTCAAGTCGGACAGTCAGAGCTCTAGAAAGAGGCCCAAGCTCCCGAGTTGGATGACAGTTCAAACTATTTTTCCCAGTCAGAGCTAGTTTTTTCCCCGAGTTCCCAGTTGTCTTGAATACAACGAAGTCAGAAGTCGGAGATCAGGGGCATCAGATTTTAACTATGGTACACTACATGACCAAAAGTGTGTGGACGCCTGCTTGTTGAATCGTCTAGAATGTAATTGTATGCTGTAGCGTTAAGATTTCCCTTCACTGGAACCAAGGGGCCTAGACTGAACCATGAAAAACAGCGCCAGACCATTATTCCTCCTCCACCAAACCTTACAGTTGGTATTATGCATTGGGGCAGGTAGCATTTTCCTGCCATTCGCCAAACATAGATTCGTCCATTGGACATCCAGATGGTGAAGCTTGATTCATCACTCCAGAGTCCAATGGCGGCGAGCTTTACACCATTCCAGCCGACGGATGTCATTTGGCATGGTGATCTTAGGTGTGTGTGCGGCTGCTCGGCCATGGAAACCCATTTAATGATGCTCCGACGAACAGTTCTTGTGCCGATGTTGCTTCCCGTGGAAGTTTGGAACTCAGTAGTGAGTGATGCAACTGAGGTCAGACGATTTGTATATGCTACGCACTTCAGTACTCGCGGTCCCGTTCTGTGAGCTTGTGTGGCCTACCACTTTGCGGTTGAGTCGTTGTTGCTCCTAGATGTTTCCACTTCACAATAACAGCATTACAGTTGACCGGGGCAGCTCTAGCAGGGCAGACATTTTCAGAACTGACTTATTGGAAAGGTGGCATCCTTTTTGTTCGCGCGTTTAGTGCACAATCCAAACTCCCGACGTGCGGGCAAGTCCAGGGGAAAGTTCAGACGAAAAGTCATATTACAGTTCGTAGAAACATGTCAAACGAAGTATAGAATCAATCTTTAGGATGTTTTTATCATAAATCTTCAATAATGTTTCAACCGGAGAATTCCTTTGTCTGTAGAAATGCAATGGAACAGAGCTAACTCTCATGTGAGCGCGCGTGATCAGCTCATGCCACTCTGGCAGACCTCTGACTCATTCAGCTCCCATTAGCCCCCACTTCACAGTAGAATCCTCAAACAAGGTTCTAAAGTCTGTTGACATCTAGTGGAAGCCTTAGGTGACCTTAGGTGACCTCACCCATTGAAACCAGCATGTCCAGAGATACAACCTCTCTTATCATCACCCAGTGCCTGGGCTTGCCTCCGCTGTACCCGTGCCCCACCATACCCCTGTCTGCACATTATGCCCAGAATCTATTCTACCACGCCCATAAATCTGCTCCTTTTATTCCTTGTCCCCAACACTCTAGGCGACCAGTTTTGATAGCCTTTAGCCGCACCCTCATCCTACTACTCCTCTGTTCCTCGGGTGATGTGGAGGTAAACCCAGGCCCTGCATGTCCCCAGGCACCCTCATTTGTTGACTTCTGTGATCGAAAAAGCCTTGGTCTCATGCATGTCAACATCAGAAGCCTCCTCCCTAAGTTTGTCTTACTCACCGCTTTAGCACACTCTGCCAACCCTGATGTCCTTGCCGTGTCTGAATCCTGGCTTAGGAAGGCCACCAAAAATTCGGAGATTTCCATACCCAACTATAACACTTTCCGTCAAGATAGAACTGCCAAAGGGGGAGGAGTTGCAATCTACTGCAGAGATAGCCTGCAAAGTTCTGTCATACTTTCCAAGTCTATGCCCAAACAGTTCGAACTTCTAATTTTAAAAATTAATCTCTCCAGAAATAAGTCTCTCACTGTTGCCGCCTGCTACCGACCCCCCTCAGCTCCCAGCTGTGCCCTGGACACCATCTGTGAATTGATCGCCCCCCATCTAGCTTCAGAGTTTGTTCTGTTAGGTGACCTAAACTGGGATATGCTTAACACCCCGGCAGTCCTACAATCTAAGCTAGATGCCCTCAATCTCACACAAATCATCAAGGAACCCACCAGGTACAACCCTAAATCCGTAAACATGGGCACCCTAATAGACATTATCCTGACCAACTTGCCCTCCAAATACACCTCTGCTGTCTTCAATCAAGATCTCAGCGATCACTGCCTCATTGCCTGTATCCACTACGGGTCCGCGGTCAAACGACCACCCCTCATCACTGTCAAACGCTCCCTAAAACACTTCTGCGAGCATGCCTTTCTAATCGACCTGGCCCGGGTACCCTGGAAGGATATTGACCTCATCCCGTCAGTTGAGGATGCCTGGTCATTCTTTAAAAGTTACTTCCTCACCATATTAGACAAGCATGCTCCGTTCAAAAAATGCAGAACTAAGAACAGATATAGCCCTTGGTTCACTCCAGACCTGACTGCCCTCGACCAGCACAAAAACATCCTGTGGCGAACTGCAATAGCATCGATGAGTCCCCGCGATATGCAACTGTTCAGGGAAGTCAGGAACCAATATATGCAGTCAGTCAGGAAAGCAAAGGCCAGCTTTTTCAAGCAGAAATTTGCATCCTGTAGCTCTAACTCCAAAAAGTTCTGGGATACTGTAAAGTCCATGGAGAACAAGAGCACCTCCTCCCAGCTGCCCACTGCACTGAGGCTAGGTAACACGGTCACCACCGATAAATCCGTGATAATCGAAAACTTCAACAAGCATTTCTCAACGGCTGGCCATGCCTTCCTCCTGGCGACTCCAACCTTGGCCAACAGCTCAGCCCCCCCCGCTGCTACTCGCCCAAGCCTCCCCAGCTTCTCCTTTACCCAAATCCAGATAGCAGATGTTCTGAAAGAGCTGCAAAACCTGGACCCATACAAATCAGCTGGGCTTGACAATCTGGACCCCCTATTTCTGAAACTGTCCGCCTCCATTGTCGCACCCCCTATTACCAGCCTGTTCAACCTCTCCTTCGTATCATCTGAGATCCCCAAGGATTGGAAAGCTGCCGCGGTCATCCCCCTCTTCAAAGGGGGAGACACCCTGGACCCAAACTTTTACAGACCTATATCCATCCTGCCCTGCCTATCTAAGGTCTTCGAAAGCCAAGTCAACAAACAGATCACTGACCATCTCGAATCCCACCGTACCTTCTCCGCTGTGCAATCCGGTTTCCGAGCCGGTCACGGGTGCACCTCAGCCACGCTCAAGGTACTAAACGATATCATAACCACCATCGATAAAAGACAGTACTGTGCAGCCGTCTTCATCGACCTGGCCAAGGCTTTCGACTCTGTCAATCACCACATTCTTATCGGCAGACTCAGTAGCCTCGGTTTTTCTAATGACTGCCTTGCCTGGTTCACCAACTACTTTGCAGACAGAGTTCAGTGTGTCAAATCGGAGGGCATGTTGTCCGGTCCTCTGGCAGTCTCTATGGGGGTACCACAGGGTTCAATTCTCGGGCCGACTCTTTTCTCTGTATATATCAATGATGTTGCTCTTGCTGCGGGCGATTCCCTGATCCACCTCTACGCAGACGACACCATTCTGTATACTTCTGGCCCTTCCTTGGACACTGTGCTATCTAACCTCCAAACGAGCTTCAATGCCATACAACACTCCTTCCGTGGCCTCCAACTGCTCTTAAACGCTAGTAAAACCAAATGCATGCTTTTCAACCGTTCGCTGCCTGCACCCGCACGCCCGACTAGCATCACCACCCTGGCAATTCCGACCTAGAATATGTGGACATCTATAAGCACCTAGGTGTCTGGCTAGACTGCAAACTCTCCTTCCAGACTCATATCAAACATCTCCAATCCAAAATCTAATCTAGTCGGATTTCTATTTCGCAACAAAGCCTCCTTCACTCACGCCGCGAAACTTACCCTAGTAAAACTGACTATCCTACCGATCCTCGACTTCGGCGACGTCATCTACAAAATAGCTTCCAATACTCTACTCAGCAAACTGGATGCAACCAAAGCCCCATATACTACCCACCACTGCGACCTGTATGCCCTAGTCGGCTGGCCCTCGCTACATGTTCGTCGTCAGACCCACTGGCTCCAGGTCATCTACAAGGCTATGCTAGGTAAAGTGCCGCCTTATCTCAGTTCACTGGTCACGATGGCTACACCCACCCATAGCACGCGTTCCAGCAGGTGTATCTCACTGATCATCCCTAAAGCCAAAACCTCATTTGGCCGCCTTTCCTTCCAGTTCTCTGCTGCCTGCGACTGGAACGAATTGCAAAAATCTCTGAAGTTGGAGACTTTTATCTCCCTCAACAACTTTAAACATCTGCTATCTGAGCAGCTAACCGATCGCTGCAGCTGTACATAGTCCATCGGTATATAGCCCACCCAATTTACCTACCTCACCCCCATACTGCTTTTATTTATTTACTTTTCTGCTCTTTTGCACACCAGTATCTCTACTTGCACATGATCATCTGATGATTTATCACTCCAGTGTTAATCTGCTAAATTGTAATTATTCGATTTATTGCCTACCTCCTCATGCCTTTTGCACATATTGTATATAGATTCTCTTTTTTTCTACCATGTTATTGACTTGTTTATTGTTTACTCCATGTGTAACTCTGTGTTGTTGTCTGTTCACACTGCTATGCTTTATCTTGGCCAGGTCGCAGTTGCAAATGAGAACTTGTTCTCAACTAGCCTACCTGGTTAAATAAAGGTGAAAAAAAAATGGGGAAAAAAAATAAGTGCAATATGACCCCATAGACACTGTATATTGGATAGGCAAACCTACAAAACTCAGATTTCCCACTTCCTGGTTGGATTTTTCTCAGGTTTTTGCCTGCCATATGAGTTCTATTATACTCACAGACATCATTCAAACAGTTTTAGAAACTTCAGAGTGTTTTCTATCCAAATCGACTAATAATATGCATATCTTAGCTTCTGGGCCTGAGTAGCAGGCAGTTTACTCTGGGCACCTTATTCATCCAAGCTACTCAATACTGCCCCCAGCCATAAGAAGTTAATTAACAGCTTCTATCCCCAAGCCATTAAGACTCCTGAACAGCTAATCAAATGGCTACATAGACCCCCACTTGTATGCTGCTGCTACTCTCTGTTTATTATCTATGCATAGTCACATAACATCTACATACATGTACATATTACCTCAATTACCTCGACTAACCTGTGCCCCCGCACATTGACTCTGTACCGGTACCCCCCTGTATAAAGCCTCGCTACTGTTATTTTGCTGCTGCCCTTTTATTTTTTTATTGATCTATTGATTACTACACACTTATTTTTCTTTAAACTGCATTGTTGGTTAAGGGCTTGTAAGTAAGCATTTCACTGTAAGGTCTAAACCTGTTGTATTCAGCGCATGTAACAAATAACATTTGGTTTGATTTGACCTCATGGTTGCCAGCTCAGACTCCCCTTTCCAGGGGTTTTATTTGTATTTAGCTTATACACTTTGCCTTTGTTTGCCCTCCATTTATTGATAAATCCCACATTATAGTAATATTTCCTGCATCTTATCCCCCCACGATACCTTCCTCCATTTCTACCCTCCATGGACTTGAAAACCCCTCAGAAATGAAATGAAGCCCCCCACAAAACCCCCTTGTCACGCCCTGACCGTAGATTGCTTTGTATGTTTCTATTTTTTGTTTGGTCAGGGTTTGATGTGGGTGGGTATTCTATGTTGTATGTCTAGGTGTTTTATTTCTATGTTTTGGCCTGGTATGGTACCCAATCAGAGGCAGGTGTCAATCGTTGTCTCTGATTGAGAACCATACTTAGGTAGCCTGTTTTCCCACTTTTGTTTGTGGGTGGTTGTTTTCTGTGTCTGTGTTTTCACCATACAGAACTGTTTCGATTTTCATTTCTTTCATTCACTTTGTTATTTTGTATTTTCGTGTTCTGTAATAAAAAATTAGCATGGACACTTACAACGCTGCATTTTGGTCCGATCCTTCCTACTCCTCATCCGATGAAGACGAAGATCGTTACACCCCTAAAATGTATTCAGTCAAATCTGGCAACCCTGTTCAGCTGTTTTGCTATGGTTAGGCTAGGCAGTAGGCTTGTATTTCGGGTGATGATCTGTGAGGTGATAACATTTGAATTGCTTTGTGATTTGTCTAAAACTCTAAACGACTTGTCAAGTCATGTGCTCCGGTTCTTGTATACACTGTAACAAGTACATCAAAGATTTATAATATGCTGAAAGGGGACCAAACTAAGTTAACATTTTCAGGCAATTGGCACAGCCATCTGTGACTTTGTTTGTTTGTGTCATGCCCTGACCTTAGAGAGCCTTTTTATGTCTCTATTTGGTTTGGTCAGGGTGTGATTTGGGGTGGGCATTCTATGTTTTTGTATTTCTATGTTTTGGCCGGGTATGGTTCTCAATCAGGGACAGCTGTCTATCGTTGTCTCTGATTGGGAACCATACTTAGGTAGCCCTTTTCCCTCCTTCTTTGTGGGAAGTTAACTTTGTTTGTGGCACATAGCCTTAAGCTTCACGGTTGTTTTTGTATTGTTTATTGTTTTGTCGGCGTCATCACCAAATAAAAGGAATATGTCGCTCACCACGCTGCGCTTTGGTCTACTTCTTACGACGGCCGTGACAATTTGTGTCTTTTAGTGAATGGATTAGGGAGTTTTCACTTGTAAAACATTAACAAACATGGCTGCCATCATAAAGAATTTAGCTGGTGAAAGCTTAGCCAATCTATTTTCTAAACAATATTACATTTCTCCCTTATGACCAACAGAGATGCGGTACATTGTAAACAAGTCTAGCTGTTAGGTCGCTGACTTATGTTTTTGTCAGGGTAACCTGGTTATTTAGACTGGTTTATGAAATGAGTTTGGCTATGGATGTGTTCCGTGTGATGCTTGGAGGATGAAGTTCACATTTTGAATTTTATTTTTTACAATAAAAGGTGAAATTGATCAATAATGTTGTGAAGACCTTTATTTCCCATCAGTACAAAACATTGTTTAGATGCTTTTCAGACAACAACGCTGTTTAGACGCATTTTTGCATCATACGTTCTGTTGCTACTGTTCCAATCACATATGATGATACGCTGCAGCGCTGATACGCTGTTGCCCTAGTGGCCGGTTTCCACGTCATCTCCCAACGTCCTCAGACATGGATGGACGTCGACTACTGCCTCGTATCACGGGTGACCGGCCTGGTATAAACAGCTGAATAAGCTCTGTTAACATGTACTAGGAATGGTTAATAGAACAGCCTAATATATGTGGCACAAGTTTGCGTGTATTTGTGTGTGTGTTGTGTTTGTGTGTGTGTATGTGCATGTGTGATTGTGTGCAGCTTATGTGTTTTTGTGTGTGCTCATGCTTTCATGCGTACATCTTTATAATCATATGGATTTTGAGTGGCACTAATTTAACTCAAATCCCTAATAAGAACGTATTTTCTCAACCACACCCTTCATTAATTAAACACGTTTTAATTAGTTTTGTAATGAGATAACACACACAGACACACAGGATTTTCTACAAGTGTGTTTTAGTTTTTTCTCCAACGCAAAACATGTATTTGATTAATTCTGATCCACTTAATTAGAAAGCAAATTATTTCCAGTGTGAATACTGAACACACACACACATTCACACAAACAAACCCAAACACACACACACACATTCACACAAACACACCCAAACACACCCAAACACACACACACACATTCACACACACACATTCACAAAAACAAACCCAAACACACACACACACACACAAACACACACATTCACACACACACACTCACACACCCAAACACACACACACACACACACACACACACACACACACACACACACACACACACACACACACACACACACACACACACACACACACACACACACACATTCACACAAACAAAACCAAACACACACACACACACATTCACACAAACAAAACCAAACACAGACACACACACACACACACACACACATTCACACAAACAAACCCAAACACACACACACACACACATTCACACAAACAAACCCAAACACATACACACACACATTCACACAAACAAACACCACACACTCAAACACTCACGCACACGTACACTGTCTTTGAGTGTTATTTACTGGTGAATCAACCTTTTCACATGTGAGTTCCAAATATCTCGGTCCCCCCAACATGATTTTTTATGCGAGTGATGTCAAAATGTGCTCACTGTTCCAAAACAGGACAGTTAACCCATGCTGGCCTCGAACCAAGCCTGCTAATTCTTAATAGGCTATGTATTTATTTTTCAACTTAGCAAGTCAGTTAAGAACAAATTCTTATTTTCAATGACTGCCTAGGAACAGTGGGTTAACTGCCTTGTTCAGGGGCAGAACGACAGATTTTTACCTTGTCAGCTCGGGGATTCAATCTAGCAACCTTTCGGTTACAAGCCCAATTCTCGAACCACTAGGCTACCTGCCGCCCCAATATGTTTGAACATATCAATTTCAAATTATTTCCAAGTTTTATTTTCAAACGACTGTTTGAATTGAGGTGCATCTTATTAATACACATAAAAGTAGCCCATTTCACTGTGGCGGTCAACGTATGTTAGAGGCATGCTTTGCTAATTTAAGGCAAGGATTAGATGAGCCAGGCAGCTTCTCTCTTATTTCTTACTGTATTAGGCCCTAATCAATGGATTTCACGACTGGGAATACAGATATGCATCTGTTGGTCACAGATACCTTAAGGTAGAGGCTTGGATCAGAAAACCAGTCACATCTGGTGTGACCACCATTTGCCTCATGCAGTGTAACACATCTTCACATAGAGTTGATCAGGCTGTTGATTGTGGCCTATGAAACGTTGTCACACTCCTCTTCGGTGCAAAGTTGGTGGATATTGGCGGGAACTGGAACACGCTGTCATACACGTCGATCCAGATCCTCCCGAACATGCTCAATGCTCAATGTCTGGAAAGAATGAAGGCCATGGAAGAACTGCGTCATTTTCAGCCACCAGGAAATGTGTACAGATCCTTGAGACATGGGGCCGTGCATTATCATGCTGAAACATGAGGTTATGGTGGCTGAGAAATGGCACGACAATGGGCCTCAGGAACTCGTCACGGTATCTCTGTGGATTCGAATTGCCATCGATAAAATGCAATTTGCCCGTAGCTTATGCCTGCCCATACCATAACCCCACCACCACCATGGGGCACTCTGTTTACAACGTTGACATCAGCAAACTGCTCGCCCACATGCTGTCTGCCATCTGCCCGGTACAGTTGAAATGGAGAGTCAACCGTGAGGAGCACACTTCTCCAGCATGCCAGTCGCCATCGAAGGAGAGCATTTGCCCACCGAAGTCAGTTACGATGCTGAACTGCAGTCAGGTCAAAATCCTGGTGAGGACAATGAGCACGCAGATGAGCTTCCCTGAGACCGTTTCTGACAGTTTGTGCAGAGAGTCTTTGGTCGTGCAAACCCACAGTTTCATCAGCTGTCCAGGTGGCTGGTCTCAGAATGTTCTGCAGGTGAAGAAGGTAAATGTGGAAGGCCTGGGCTGGCATGGTTACACGTGGTCTGTGGTTGTGAGGCCGGTTGGACGTACTGCCAAATAGGAGGTGGCTTATGGTAAAGAAAATAACATGAAATTATCTGGAACCAGCTCTGGTGGACATTCCTGCAGTCAGCATGCCAATTGCACGCTCCCTCAAAATATTTGTTGTGTGACAAAACTGCACATTATAGAGTGGCCTTTTATTGTCCCCTGCTCAAGGTGCACCTGTGTAGTGATTATGCTGTTTAATCAGTTTCTGGATATGCCACACCTGTCAGGTGGGTGGATTATCGTGGAAAAGAAGAATGCACAATGCTTGAGAGAAATAAGCTTTTTGTGTGGAGAAGTATTAGCTTTTGTTGTATCCTTTGAAGTTGCCCTCATCATTGCCATTGGCCTGTGTATTACTTTGGCCTGTTTAGCATAGCTCTGGCCTGCCCTGCCTTGCTATTCAGTTACTGGTGCTTTCATAGTTGTCATGAAGTGTTCATTTCCCCAACTATTTGTCCTGCCCTGAAAACTATAATTATTACAAATTGCTTTTCATTTTAGTAAAGAAAATGTGACTACAATTTCACATGAGACTAATGGACATTTAATTTAACATTAAGCAAATTTTCATTGGTTTTGTCCAATACACTGCATGCATACATATAGAATATTTAATGCAATCCTCTCATTGGCAGAATTTACATCTTTAAGTGGCGTGATCCTATTGAGTTCATCTGTGAGGCGCCGCCCACACAGCTCCCAGGTAATCTCTTCAGTCATTTGTCAATATTTTGAACTGATGCAAAGCCAGGACATTTTACTTCTAACTAACCACATCTAGAAACAATCATGTTTACTCTCTCTCTCTTACGGTCATGTAGGCAAACTTTGCTTTGATCTCATCAGAAGCTTTATTTTACTTAACATGTGTGCTGTTAGTCATTCATCTGTGCAACACTGATGCGTTCTTTCGCAGTCTGCAAATGCGAGTTGCAGTTGTTTTTTTCATTTGGGAAAAACTAATGCTATTTGTTGAATTTTAAGGGTACATTAATACTTTAAAACTCAAAGTCTCCCCTTTTGAAGGTAACCACTGTTAAGTACCCCTTTGAAGCTTATGATGGAGAGAAAACCAGAGCTGTAAATTGTTTAACCTGTAGCCAAGGCTTTATGCAAAAATGAAACGTCCCTTTTTCAGGACCCTGTCTTTCAAAGATAATTCATAAAAATCCAAAATCTAATAACTTCACAGATCTTCATTGTAAACGGTTTAAACACTGTTTCCCATGCTTGTTCAATGAACCATAAACAATTAATGAACATGCACCTTTGGAACGGTCGTTAAGACACTAACAACTAGGTAACTAAAGCCACAGTTATGAAAACTTACGACACTAAAGAGGCCTACTGACTCTGAAAAACACCAAAAGAAAGATGCCCAGGGTCCCTGCTCATCTACGTAAACGTGTCTGAGGCAAGGAGGGATGAGGCAAGGAGGGATGAGGACTGCAGACGTGGCCAGGGCAATAAATTGCAATGTCTGTACTGTGAGATGCCTAAGACAGAGCTACAGGGAGACAGGATGGATAGCTGATCATCCTCGCAGTGGCAGACCACGTGTAACAACACCTGCACAGGATCAGTACATCCGAACATTACACGTGCAGGACAGGTACAGGATGGCAACAACTGCCTGAGTTACACCAGGAACGCACATCCCTCCATCAGTGCTCAGACTGTCCGCAATAGGCAGAGAGAAGCTGGACTGAGGGCTTGTAGGCCTGTTGTAATGCAGGTCCTCACCAGACATCACCGGCAACAACGTCGCCTATGGGCACAAACCCACCATTGCTGGACGAGACAGGACTGGCAAAAAGTGCTCTTCACTGACGAGTCGCGGTTTTGTCTCACCAGAGGTGATGGTTGGATTTGCGTTTATCGTCGAAGGAATGAGCGTTACACCGAGGCTTGTACTCTGAAGCGGGATCGATTTGGAGGTGGAGGGTCCGTCATGGTCTGGGGCGGTGTGCCACAATATCATCGGACTGAGCTTGTTGTCATTGCAGGCAATCTCAACGCTGTGCATTGCAGGGAAGACATCCTCCTCCCTCATGTGGTACCATTCCTGCAGGCTCATCCTGACATGACCCTCCAGCATGGCAATGCCACCAGCCATACTGCTCATTCTGTACGTGAATTCTATGTGACCAGTAAGATTTTATTTTATTTATTAATGTTGCCAGCTATGGTATGCGAGGGGATAGTAGGCGTAGTTGGACAAGACAATCTGAAATACACATTATGGAAGTTCGTGGTACCCTAAATATTCGTTATTTAATAGAAAATATGCACTTCCTATTATGTAACTAAAATGGATGTGACTAAGGGAGTGGGAGATATTTTGTGCATGATGGAAGTTAGGGGTTTCCATTAACTTTTTAATGAAACAAAAGAAAACTACAATGACTAAAATATGACTAAACTAAAATTGTTCAGAGTTTTACTCGATTGAATAAAAATAAAAATAAAAAGGATGAAATTACTAAAATGTATTTTAGTCCTAAAGACTAAGAATGAAATGAAATCTAAAATATGTGACAAAATTAACAACGTTGTCACTTTGTCAATGCAGCTTGTTATTCTCATAGCAGTGTTATCTTGCTTTGTTGTAATATTGTTGTATTGCTATATCCTGATATTGTGTTCTCATTACTAATCAATCATTCTCCTTTATTCTGTACTTTCGTAAACCACACACTTGCAAACAGTATTGAACATAATTTGTCAACATCATAACTAACTGGTGTTGCTGAAATCTTTCTCGCCCAAGATTGGGGCTAGCTTTTGTATGCTAGCAACATAATGTTTGAACTTAAACTCCTTAACAGTTTTACTGGAGGAAAAAACTGCAAGAAAAGACAATGAAAACTGTCATTTAATTATAAATATGCATAACCCATATTTCAATATTCATGCAGTGGTGAACAACAAAAACTGCATTCCCCCCCCCCATCCCTAAAGTCATTATCATGGCAGGTCACCTGTCAAATCAGTAAGTCAGTAATTGCTGCAGAACAGCTCAATAGTGCTTGAGAATATGGTACTCCCCAAAGCATGGTGCAACACACAGGGTTGTGTCACAAAGTTAACACATGCGCTTTGTCAACCACCTCTGCTTCCATCTCTTGGTGCTGGACAGGAAGACCTTGCTGTGCCTCCCCGTGCGACTGCCTTGGGTAGCAGTTTCAGGGACATCGGAGGGGAAAATACCGTAGAGAGAGGCGCAGGGGATTGTCTGCAGCAGGACGGCCCCCAGTGTATGGACGCAGAGGGGTTTGGTGCTCCTCCAGGAGCTCTCATGAGTTTCTCTCTGTACTTTTGGTAGGTAATCAACTCACCTATGGGGAGAGAGTGGGGAGGATGAGTGAGTGGAGAGGATGACGAGGGAGTGGGTAAGGGGGTGAGATATTGTCAATATAATTGCATTATGGTATTGTATGTGATTTGTATATGAACCGTATGTCCAATTACAAAAAAACGTATTCAGTAATCATCTCACCTGGTAGCTGGCAGAGAACAATGTAGCCATTGAAGACAGCAGTATTGATCAGACGGGAAAACATATTCTTATACCACTTGGTAGTTTTCCGAACTCATGGCACAAATCTGTTTATTATGTCAGTCTTCTCCACTGCCACCATTTTGTGTTTATAGTCAAGCACATAGTCTGGTTTGATATGTCTCTCTCCGGTCAGGTGTTCCACCTTCCCTGTGGCTGACATGGTTGCTGTATGGACAGTGGAGAGGACATGGACGTCTCATTTGTCATGCCACTTTACTGCCATCTGTTGACTGTTCTCCTTGAACTCCACCTCCCCCTCTGCATCTTCCTGCTTCTGAATGCCGGCATCTCCTTCCTGTTCGACCAATCTGTGCCACAGGCCCCTGTGCTGTTGGAGAGCAGATGCTGGAAGAGTGTGGGACTGCTGTAACAATTGTCCACATACAAAGTGTGTCCCTTGCTGAGATGAGGAGGCAGCATGGTCATCACCGTGGACCCGGACACCCCAAGCCCCTCATAATGTTGGATGTCAGTGGTGGACACTGTGTAAAAAATTCTGTCCTGGACAAATCCTGTCTTCACGTCGCACATAACAAAGGACTTGAACCCAAATCTGTGCCTTTTGGAAGGAATGTATTGACGGAATGCCAACCTACCTTTCCATACCAACAGGGACTCGTCAATGCATAGGTCCTTGAATGGGACAAACACCAGACCGAATGCTGATTTCAGGCTGGTAAGAACATTTCTTGATTTGTGTAAGGGGTCATTTAGGTTGGAAGTAGCATTGTTGACGCCATCCAGGCATCGCAGAAGAACTAGGAAGTAGTCTTGGGAAAAGAGAAGGGAGGAGCAAACAGGATCCGTGCTCCAGTATTCCCTTAAGGAGTTCTTCTCCAGTATTCCCATGAATACACCAGCAAGGAATACACTGAGTGTACAAAACATTGGCAACACCTTCCTTATGCCCTCAAAACAGCCTCAATTCGTCGGGGAACAGACTCTACAAGGTGTTGAAAGCGTTCCACAGGGATGCTTGCCCATGTTGACTCCAATGCTTCCCACAGTTGTGTCACGTTGGCATGATGTTCTTGGGGGGTTGGACCATTATTGATGCACATGGGAAACTGTTCAGTGTAAAAAAAACACAGCAGCTTTGCAGTTCTTGGCACAATCAAACCGGTGTGCCTGGCACCTGCTGCCATACCTCATTCCAAGGCACTTAATTTTTTTTATCTTGCTCATTCACCCTCTGAATGCCACACATACACAATTCATGTCTCAATTGTCTCAAGGCTTAAAAATCCTTCTATAACCTGTCTCCTCCCCTTCATCTACATTGATTGAAGTGAATTTAACAAGTGACATCAATAAGGGATCATAGCTTTCACCTGGTGTCACCTGTTCAGCCTATGTCATGGAAAGAGCATTCCTAATGTTTTGTGGTTGTCACCCATTTAGTGAGCTTCTCCCTCACTCCTGGCTCTCTCTTCTTCTGTAGTTCCAAGGCATAGCGATTGGTCTCCACTATGTCTCCCACCAGCTCCTCGATCAGAAACCGTTTGAAGCAATCTGCTTCAGAGGGAGATGGCAAGAGGCTTTGCAGTCCAGACTGGGACTCATCAAAGCCAACAGCAGGGCCAGGGGGGGGTGAAATGGTGCACTCCAGGTACCTCCTTTACTTCCCCCACTGTTGGTCTATCTCCATCATCACCAGCATCTTAGGAGGGACCTGGGACTTCATAGATGGAAAAGCAGTCCTCAGATGCAGGGTTCTAAATGGCAGCTCCTCACGGTCACTGTCAGAATCTGATTCTTTAAATCAAATCAAATGTTATTGGTCACATACACATTGTTAGCAGAGGTTAATGCAAGTGTAGCGAAATGCTTGTGCTTCTAGTTCTACCAGTGCAGTAATATCTAACAAATAATCGAATAATTCCCAACGACTACCTAACACACACAAATCTAACAAGTAATCTAGCAATTCCCCAACAACTACCTCATACACACAAATCTAACAAGTAATCAAGCAATTCCCCAACAACTACCTCATACACACAAATCTAACAAGTAATCTAACAATTCCCCAACAACTACCTAATACACACAAATCTAAAGGGGTGAATGAGAATATATACATATAAATATATGGATGAGCGATGGCACATAAGCAAGGTGCAGTAGATGGGATAAAATACAGTATATACATGTGAAATGAGTAATGTAAGATATGTAAACATTATTAAAGTGACATTATTTAAAGTGGCATTGTTTAGTGACTAGTGATCCATTTATTAAAGTGTTCAGTGAGTGGGTCTCAATGTGGGCAGCAGCCTCTCTGAGTTAGTGATTGCTGTTTAGCAGTCTGATGGCCTTGAGATTAAGCTGTTTTTCAATCTTTCGGTCCCAGCTTTGATGCACCTGTACTGACCTCGCCTTCTGGGTGATAGCAGTGTGAACAGGCAGTGGCTCGGGTGGTTGTTGTCCTTGATGATCTTTTTGGCCTTCCTGTGACATCGGGTCCTGTAGGTGTCATGGAGGGCAGTAACTTTGCCCCCAGTGATGTGTTATACACACCGCACCACCCTCTGGAGAGCCTTACGGTTGGGGGAGGAGCAGTTGCCGTACCAGGCTGTGATACAACCCGACAGGATGCTCTTGATTGTGCATCTGTAAAGGTTTGTCAGGGTTTTGGGAGACAAGACACATTTCTTCAGCCGCCTGAGGTTGAAGAGGCGCTGTTGCGCCTTCTTTACCACACTGTCTGTGTGGGTGGACCATTTCAGTTTGTCTGTGATGTGTACGCCCAGAAATGTAAAACTTTCCACCTTCTCCACTGCTGACCCTTCGATGTGGATAGGGGAGTGCTCCCTCTGCTGTTTCCTGAAGTCCACGATCATCTCCTTTGTTTTGTTGACGTTGAGTGAGAGGTTGTTTTCATGACACCACACTCTGAGTGCCCTCACCTTCTCCCTGTAGGTTGTCTTGTTGTTGTTGGTGATCAAGCCCACTACTGTTGTGTCGCCTGCAAACTTGATGATTGAGTTGGAGGTGTGCATGGCCACGCAGTTGTGGCTGAACAGGGAGTACAGGAGGGGGCTGAGCACACACCCTTATGGGGCCCCAGAGTTGAGGGTCAGTGAAGTGGAGATGTTGTTTCCTACCTTCACCACCTGGGGGCGGAGCGTCAGAAAGTCCGGGTTGAATGCTGAGCTGTAGTCAATGAACAGCATTCTTACATAGGTATTGTTTTTGTCCAGATGGGATAGGGCAGTGTGCAGTGCGATGGCTATTGTGTCATCTGTGGACCTGTTGGGGCGGTATGCAAACTGAAGTGGGTCAAGGGTGGCCGGTAAGGTGGCGGTGATATGATCCTTGACTAGCCTCTCAAAGCACTTCATGATGACAGAAGTGAGTGCTACGGGACGGTAGGCATTTAGATCAGTTATCTTTGCCTTCTTGGGTACAGGAACAATGGTAGCCATCTTGAAGCTTTTGGGGACAACAGACTGGGATAGGGAGCGATTAAATATGTCCGTAAACACACCAGCCAGCTGGTCTGCGCATGCTCTGAGGATGTGGCTAGGGATGCCGTCTGGGCCAGCAGCCTTGCGAGTGTTAACAAGTTTAAATGTTTTACTCATGTCAGCCACTGAGAAGAAGAGGGGGGAGCTGCAGTTTTTGCTAGCGAGCCACGACGGTGGCACTGTATTATCCTCAAAGCGGGAAAAGAAGGTGTTTAGTTTGTCTGGAAGCATGACGGCGGTATGGCTGTTTTTGTTTTCGTAGTCCGTGATTTCCTGTAGACCCTGCCACATAGGTCTCGTGTCTGAGCCTTTGAATTGTGACTCCACCTTGTCCCTATAGCAGTATTTCACTTATTTGATTGCCTTGCGGAGGGAATAACTACACTGTTTATATTCAGCCATATCACCAGTCCTCTTTCCATGGTGGATCGCATTTCAGGTTTTTTTGCGCTTTCATACTCACACTAATGCTACAGGTTGACCCCTAAATTGGAAGCCTGGGGAATCCATGGCACAAAATCTGCTAAAAATGGGTGGGAACCAGGTGAAATGCCTTGCTTTGGGCGGAGCATCAAAGGTGCTCACTAAATTAGTATGGTCGGTGCAACAGCGCCTGAGGATGGCCATGAAATCACAGCTTAAAACCCCATCAAACTACCTTCATGTATGACGTGTTTGTGGTAAATCGTACAACTGTAACGGGAAGAAATATAACTTTTTACATGGTAAATCGTCTTTACTGTGACCAGACTACACACTCGATTTAGAAGAGATAATGGGATCTGTATCGCTGAGTGATGGGTTTTCAACAGCAGTATGTGGCTCCTGTCGCAATCTTCTACTTCCAGTACAAAGTCACAGAAACCTAGAGGTCCTTTGAACAGAATTGGAATATGTCTTCAAGGTAATCGGCCCAAAGCAATACCAAAGTATTTAATGCAAGTTCTAGGTTTGTCACAAGTTGTTATCAAGCAAGCACTGAAAATTGTGACAGATGAGTGTAAAGAATTGGCCAGTAAAAAGGTGGACTCAATACTGCGACACACCAGTCCTTCAGCACTGAAAGAGTTTTCATGACACAAAGTTTTGGATAAGTTGAAAAAGTTAGCTAGTTTTGGATGAGTGGAAGAAGTTAGCCTCAAGATTTCTTTTTTTTTTGTTGCAATGTGTGAGCACTTCTCCATGACTGTGGCTACAGGAACACGGAAGAGGCCTTCAAACTGTGCAAAGAAGTGTACAATGCCAATGGCAGGTCACCCTTTTATGGGCATGTTCAAAATGTATATGTGCACCAATGTTTCATAATACGCCTGTTATGCATCATGGTGGGGACAAAGCTAGATGCTTTGACAAACTATCCAGGCTTGGTGTCTGTGTTCAGGAAGAGTACAATGACAACATTGAAACTTGGTGAGTCATGGGATGAGAAATGCCTCCAGTGGAAGAGAGATATGGAAAGTCCAGGTCCAGACTGCAGGGAGAGTAGTTTGTTCTTACACAATGGTGATCGAATGGTATTTCTTTAAACTCAGCAAAAAAAGAATTGTCCCTTTTTCAGGACCCTGTCTTTCAAAGATAATTCGTAAAAATCCAAATAACTTCAAAGATCTTCATTGTAAAGGGTTTAACCTCACTGGCGCAGGTGGGTCGCTCGACAACATCCGGTGAAATTGCAGAGCGCCAAATTCAAAATTACAGAAATAGTAATAATAAACATTAATGAAAAAAAACAAGTGTTATACATCGGTTAAAAGATTAACTTCTTGTTAACCTGTTTGGGCTGCAGGGGCAGTATTGAGTAGCCAGATAAAAGGTGCCCATTTCAAACGGCCTCGTACTCAATTCTTGCTCGTACAATATGCATATTATTATTACAATTATTATTACTATAGAAAACACTCTCTAGTTTCTAAAACCGTTGACAAACTATCCAGGCTTGGTGTCTGTGTTCAGGAAGAGTACAATGACAACATTGAAACTTGGTGAGTCATGGGATGAGAAATGCCTCCAGTGGAAGAGAGATATGGAAAGTCCAGGTCCAGACTGCAGGGAGAGTAGTTTGTTCTTACACAATGGTGATCGAATGGTATTTCTTTAACTTCTTCTGGCTGCAAGCCCGAGGTCGGTACACTTATGACAACAGCCAGCTCAAGTGCTGGGCGCGAAATTCAAAATATATTTTTTTGAAATATTTAACTTTCACACATTAACAAGTCCAATACAACAATTGAAAGATAAACATCTTGTGAATCCAGCCAACATTTTTAAAATGTTTTACAGCGAAAACACCACGTATATTTATGTTAGCTCACCACCAAATACAAAAAAGAACAGACATTTTTCACAGCACAGGTAGCATGCACAAAACCAACCGAACTAACCAAGAACCAACCAAACTAACCAAGAAACAACTTCATCAGATGACAGTCTTATAACATGTTATTCAATAAATCTATGTTTTGTTCGAAAAATGTGCATATTTGAGCTATAAATCAGTTTTACATTGCAGCTACCATCACAGCTACTGTCAGAAATGGCACCGAAGCAGCCAGAGTAACTACAGACACCAACGTCAAATACCTAAATACTCATCATAAAACATTTCTGAAAAATACATGGTGTACAGCAAATGAAAGACAGGCATCTTGTGATTCCAGCCAATATTTCCGATTTCTTAAGTGTTTTACAGCGAAAACAAAATATAGCATTATATTAGCTTACCACAATAGCCAGAAACACAAGCCATTCCCCAGCAGCAAAAGTTAGCGATCGTAACAAACCAGCAAAAGATATATAATTTTTGACTAACCTTGATAAGCTTCATCAGATGACAGTCCTATAACATCAGGTTATACATACACTTATGTTTTGTTCGAAAATGTGCATATTTAGAGCTGAAATCAGTGGTTATACATTGTGCTAACGTAGCATCTTTTTCCCAGAATGTGCGGATATTTTTATGACACTCAACTATTCTGACCAAATAACTATACATAAACGTTACTAAAAAATACATGTTGTATAGGAAATGATAGATACACTAGTTCTTAAAACTTCTTATGGCTGCAAGGGAAAGTATTGAGTAGCCAGTGAAATCGTGCCCATTTCAAACGGCCTCGTACTCAATTCTTGCTCGTACAATATGGATATTATTATTATTATTGGATAGAAAACACTCTCTAGTTTCTAGAACCGTTGGAATTATTTCTCTGAGTGAAACAGAACTCCTTTGGCAGCACTTTCCCTGACCAGGAAGTAGAATGTCAGAAATATATGCTCTCTTCAACTTCCTGCCTATACATGGTCATGACACGTAGGAGTCTACGTACACTCCATACGCCTTCCTCTGGGTGTCAAGATGATGTGAGAGAAGAAATTTTGTGTTTATCTTGGTCTGAGGTGGAATAAAAGCTATTTCTTTGACGTGACCGTCCACTTCCGGTACTCTGAAGCGCGCGACTTGGAAGTGCGATTGCCTTCTGTTTTGCTGCCGTAATGGATGACAACTATCTCCGGCTCGGATATTATTTGATACATGTGACCATATCATCGTAATGTATGTTTTTTCAATATAGTTTAATCAGATTATTGAAATTTTTTCGGGAGTTTTGCCGTGTTGCGTTCTCTGACTGTGTTTACGTTGGAGAGTTCCGTGCCACTCGGCTAGTGCCAATGCTAAGTGAAGAGGGAAATTTGCCGTTCTGAATCCAAACAACGACTCATCTGGACAAAGGACACCTTGTTCAACATTCTGATGAAAGATCAGCAAAAGTAAGACCCAATTTATGATGTTATTTCATATATCTGTCGTGCATGTCAACTGGTCGTGGGCGCCCAATTGTTTCTGGCTATTGTGGCTACGCTAATATAGCGCTACATTTTGTTTTCGCTGTAAAACATTTAATAAATCGGAAATATTGTCTGGAATCACAAGATGCCTGTCTTTCAATTGCTGCACACTATGTATTTTTCAGAAATGTTTTATGATGAGTAATTAGGTATTTGACGTTGGTGTCTGTAAATATTATGGCTGCTTTCGGTGCAATTTCTGATTGTAGCTGAAATGTGAACTATGATTTATACCTGAAATATGCAAATTTTTCGAACAAAACATATGCTATACATAAATATGTTATCAGACTGTCATCTGATGAAGTTTTTTCTTGGTTAGTGGCTATTTATTTATTTATTTGGTCGAATTTGTGATAGCTAGTGATGGAGTAAAAAACTGATGGAGTAAGAAAAGTGGTGTCTTTTGCTAACGTGGTTAGCTAATAGTTTTACATATTTTGTCTTCCCTGTAAAACATTTTAAAAATCGGACATGTTGGCTTGATTCACAAGATGTGTACCTTTCATATGCTGTATTGGACTTGTTAATGTGTGAAAGTTAAATATTTTAAAAAAATATCTTTTGAATTTCGCGCCCTGCACTTGAGCTGGATGTTGTCATAAGTGTACCGGTGTCGGGCTGCAGCCATAACAGGTTAACTTCTTTGGGCTGCAAGCCCGAAGCCGGGCACAATATGACAACAGCCACTTCAAGTGCAGGGCGCGAAATTCAAAATATATTTTTTTGAAATATTTAACTTTCACACATTAACAAGTCCAATACAGCATATGAAAGATAAACATCTTGTGAATCCAGCCAACATGTCCGATTTTTAAAATGTTTTACAGCGAAAACACCACATATATTTATGTTAGCTCACCACCAAATACAAAAAAGGACAGACATTTTTCACAGCACAGGTAGCATGCACAAAGCCAACCTAACTAACCAAGAACCAACCAAACTAACCAAGAAACAACTTCATCAGATGACAGTCTTATAACATGTTATACAATAAATCTATGTTTTGTTCGAAAAATGATCTTTCATCAGAATGTTGTACAAGGGGTCCTTTGTCGGGAACAATCGTTGTTTGGATTTAGAATGTCCTCTTCTCCAGTCAATTAGCACGGAAAGCTAGCAATGTAGCGCGAAGCTCTCCTTCCTGAACAAAGGCACACAACGCAACACGCCTAACGTCCCGAAAAAATTTCAATAATCTGATTAAACTATATTGAAAAAACATACTTTACGATGATATGGTCACATGTATCAAATAAAATCAAAGCCGGAGATATTAGTCGTCTATAACGACAGCTTATCAGAAGGCAAAACCAGGTCCCTTCACGCGCTCTCCAGAAAACAGGAAACTGGTGACACGTCATGCCGAGAGCTTTTATTCGACCCCAGATCAAGTTATACACTAAATTTCTTCTCTCACCGCCTCTTGACATCCAGGGGAAGGTCTATGAAGTGCATGTATACTAATACGTATCATGCCCATTTATAGGCAGGAAGTAGAACAGAGCCTCGATTTCAGACTTTCCACTTCCTGATCAGGAAGTTTGTGCCAAATGAGTTCTGTTTGACTCACAGATATAATTCAAACGGTTTTAGAAACTAGAGAGTGTTTTCTATCAAATAGTAATAATAATATGCATATTGTACGAGCAAGAATTGAGTACGAGGCCGTTTGAAATGGGCACCTTTTATCTGGCTACTCAATACTGTCCCTGCAGCCCAAACAGGTTAACAGTTTACAGACGGTATGCAATTAAGGTCACAGTTATGAAATATTAGGACACTAAAGAGGCCTATCTACTTACTCATTGCAGGCAATCTCAACGCTGTGCGTTACAGGGAAGACCTCCTCCTCCCTCATGTGGTACCCTTCCTGCAGGCTCATCCTGACATGACCATCCAGCATGACAATGCCACCAGCCATACTGCTCGTTCTGTGCGTGATTTCCTCCAAGACAGGAATGTCAGTGTTCTGCCATGGCCAGCGAAGAGCCTGGATCTCAATCACATTGAGCACGTCTGGAACCTGATGGATCAGAGGGTGAGGGCTAGGTCCATTCCCCCCAGAAATGTCCGGGATCTTGCAGGTGTCTTGGTTGAAGAGTGGGGTAACATCTCACAGCAAGAACTGGCAAATCTGGTGCAGTCCATGAGGAGGAGTTGCACTTCAGTACTTAATGCAGCTGGTGGCCACACCAGATACTGACTGTTACTTTTGATTTTGACCCCCCCTTTGATCAGGGACACATTATTCAATTTCTGTTCGTCACATGTCTGTGGAACTTGTTCAGTTTTTGTCTCAGTTGTTGAATCTTGTTATGTTCATACAAATATTTACACATGTTAAGTTTGCTGAAAATTAACACAGTTGCCAGTGAGAGGACATTACTGTTTTGCTGAGTTTAGTTATTGAATTGTGTCGATTGTTTATGTTCATTCTAAATACAACCACTGTATAGTAACAACAAACTACAGTATGCTATGCTGCTTAGTATGTTTGCTGTGTTTTTATTTTATTTTTAAGATGATTTTATTGGGATTTTTTGCAATTACCAAGACAGTTGGAAACGAGTGACAGGGAGACAGGGCGGTGAACCCGGGTCCTTGGGTAGAGCTAATCGCTTATGCCTTGATATCTGGCTCATTAACGCTGAGTCACGACTTCAGCTTTGTGTTAATTTATTTTTCAAAACCTGTTATGACCTCTGTCACGATCTATGTCACGTTGTACACTGAGTATACAAAACATTAAGAACACCTGGTATTTCCATGACATAGACTGACCAGGTGAATACAGGTGAAGTTATGATCCCTTATTGATGTCACTTGTTAAATCCACTTCAATCAGTGTAGATGAGGGTAGGAGGGTGAGGGTTAAAGAGACAGGTTAAAGAATGTTTTTTAAACCTTGAGACATGGTGTGCCATCAGAATGTGAATGGGCAAGACAAAAGATGTAAGTGCCTTTGAACATGGTACTGTATATTTGCCAGGCACACCGGTTTGTGTCAAGAACTGCAACGCTGCTGGGTTTTTCACGCGCAACAGTTTCCTCTGTGTATCAAGAATGGTCCATCACCCAAAGGACATCCAGCCAACTTGACCCAACTGTGGGAAGCATTGGAGTCAACATGGGCCAGCATCCCTGTGGAACGCTTTTGACAGCTTGTGGAGTGCATGCCTCAATGAATCTCATCTAAGCAGTGCTGGAATGGTATGCACACAGTGAGGTGTTATACACGACAACTCACAGTAGTAAAATGCATTATGTGGCTAGCGGCTACAGTATGTATGTTTTCTGTATTCATTTAAACACTAAGAATTTATTTGTACCTCTTTGCCACTGTTTGCAATCATCAGGGCCAGCTTGACAATGGTAGGTCCTAATGTCAGGGATCAAAAGCTCTCAACTCAGCAGTGCTGAAATGGTATGATTTACATTGCCACACGGACCGGTAACTTCATTTGGACACAGTAATGTACTGCCAGTGATAAGCATTCATAAATCAGAACAATTTCTTTGCTTAGACGTTTACTCAGTGGTTATTTTGAATCAGTTCCTAAAGCAAAATGTGACATCAATACTACAATGTTGTTTTGATTGTTTTTGGTAATTGAAAGTGATTTCCCCTCTATTGGGCACCATTTTCAGCCTTTTACTCTGCATGAATTTAACGTTGTCTCAGTCTGGGGATGCTCACATTAGGGTGCACTGATGCCGGGCAGTCTGTGGGGTGACTGCATGTTTTAATGCTCAAACTCGGTCCTGGGCCCCCCTGGGTGCATGTTTAGTTTTTTTCACCCTAGCACTACACAGCTGATTCAAGTAACCAACTCATCATCAAGCTTTGATTATTTGTATCAGCTGTGTAGCGCTAGGGCAAAAAAACAACGTGCACCCAGGAACGTGCACCCAGGAAGGGCCCCGGGTCTGAGTTTGGGAAACCTTGCTCTAGGACAGGGGTTCTTATTAAACTTTTTCAGCTCGAGACCCTAATGAGAAATAGACTGTCCTCTCGTGACCCAATTGTCCTCCAACATCCAAACTTAAGAAGAAATAGTCTGGGACTAGATGTATGCTCATAACTCGCGACCCACCTCTCACATACACAGGGCTGCTCTAAGCTATGGCTGTAAAAGTCATCTGTCATGTACTGTCCATGCAGGCTCTATTGGGGTTCCCCACGTGACAGCTCTTATCTGGCATGTCTTAAAAGTGATCTATCTCTGCTCATTTCACTTGAGACGAGCAATCAGCCATGCTCCTTTGTTCTCTACGGTTTCACTGTAGCAGCTGTGGGTTCACTATAACTTGTGCTTCACCCATCCCACTGACTCCAAGGAGGCTGGGGAGGCCGAGGTTAACAGGAGGTCATCAGGTCATGGGGCTCTTGCCACATCCTCCCCCAGCTCTGATTGGTTCCTACCTGCCCCGGCAACCAATTAGCAGGGCCTGCCTTAGACCAACTGTAAAAATATCTTACAATTACATGACAGAAATGAGTGCCTCAGGGCAATAGTCATTTATTTCAGTTACCTTTTCATTCTTGGGTACAGGAACAATGGTGGCCATCTTGAAGCATGTGGGGACAGCAGACTGAGATAGGGAGAGATTGAATATATCCGTAAACACACCAGCCTGCTGGTCTGCGGATGCTCTGAGGTTGCGGCTAGGGATGCTGTCTGGGCCAGCAGCCTTGAGAGGGTTAACACGTTTAAATGTCTTACTCACATCGGCCACGGAGAAGGAGAGCCCACAGTCTTTGGTAGCGGGCCACGTCGGTGGCGGGCCACTTCGGTTGTCCTCAAAGCGGGCAAAGAACGTGTTTAGCCTGTCCGGAAGCAAGACGTCGGTGTCCGCGATGAGGCTGGTTTTCCTTTTGTAGTCCGTGATTGTCTGTAGACCCTGCCACATACTGTAGGTTTCGTGTCTGAGCCGTTGAATTGCGACTCCACTTTGTCTCTATACTGACATTTTGCCTGTTTGATTGTCTTGCGGAGTGAATGACTACTCTGTTTGTATTCTGCCATATTCCCAGTCAACTTGCCATGTTTAAATGCGGTGGTTTGCGCGTTCAGTTTTGCACGAATGATGCCATCTATCCACGGTTTCTAGTTAGGGTAGGTTTCAATAGTCACAGTGGGTACAACATCTCCTATACACTTCCTGATGAACTCAGTCACCATCGCAGTGTATTCGTCAATATTATTCTCTGAAGCTACACGGAACACATCCCAGTCCACGCGATCAAAACTATCTTGAAGCGTAGATTCCGATTGGTCAGACCAGTGTTGAATAGTCCTTAGCACAGGTACTTCCTGTTTGAGTTTCTGCCTGTAGGAAGGGAGGTTCAAAAAGGAGTCGTGGTCAGATTTGCCGAAAGGAGGGCGGAGGAAGGCCTTGTATGCATCCCGGAAGTTGGAGTAACAGTGATCGAGTGTTTTAGCAGCGCGAGTACTATAGTTGATATGCTGATAGGACTTAGCTAGCCCTTTCCTCAATTTTCTATTTTTTATTTTTATCCTCAGCCACAATAAATGCAGCCTCAGGATGTATGGTTTCCAGTCCAGTGAAATTCCTTGAGGGCCGTTGTGGTATCGGCTTGAGGAAGGATACAGTATCTTGCAAAAGTATTCATCCCCCTTGGAGTTTTTTCCTGTTTTGTTGCATTACAACCTGCAATTTAAATAGATTTTTATTTGGATTTCATGTAATGGACATACACAAAATAGGGCAAATTGGTGAAGTGAAATAACTTGTTTAAAAATTATTGAATTTTTTTAAAGGAAAAGGGGTGTGTGCATATGTATTTACTCCCTTTGCTATGAAGCCCCTAAATAAGCTCTGGTGCAACCAATTACCTTCAGCAGTCACATAATTAGTTAACCTCTCTAGGGTATGTGGGACGGTAGCGTCTCACCTCGTCAACAGCCAGTGAAACTGCAGGGCGCCAAATTCAAAACAACAGAAATCCCACAATTAAAATTCCTCAAACATACAAGTATTTTACACCATTTTAAAGATACACTTGTTGTAAATCTAGCCACAGTGTCCGATTTCAAAAAGGCCTTACGACGAAAGCACACCAAACGACACAGCCATTTTATCAGCCAAAGAGAGTAGTCACAAAAAGCAGAAATAGAGATCAAATGAATCACTAACCTTTGATGATCTTCAACAGATGACACTCATATGACTTCCTGTGACACAATACATGTGTGTTTTGTTCGGTAAAGTTCATATTTAGATCCAAAAATCTGAGTTTACATTGGCGAGTTATGTTCAGTAGTTCCAAAACATCCGGTGATTTTGCAGAGAGCCACATCAATTTACAGAAATACTCATAATAAACATTGCTAAAAGATACAACTGCTATGCATGGAATTTTAGACCACTTCTCCTTAATGCAACCGCTGTGTCAGATTTTTTTTTTAACTTTACGGAAAAAGCACACCATGCAATAATCTGAGTTTGGTGCTCAGACAACAAATCAAGCCAAACAGATATCCGCCATGTTGGAGTCAACAGAAGCCAGAAATAGCATTATAAATATTCACTTACCTTTGATGATCTTCATCAGAATGCACTCCCAGGAATCCTAGTTCCACAATAAATGTTTGGTTTGTTCGATGAAGTCCATCATTTATGTCCAAATAACTCCTTTATGTTAGCGCGTTTAGCCCAGTAATCAAAATTCATGACGCGCGATCACTAGGTGCAGACGAAAAATCAAAAAGTTCCATTACAGTCCGTAGAAACATGTCAAATGATGTATAGAATCAATCTTTAGGATGTTAACATAAATCTTCAATAATGTTCCAACCGGAGAATTCCTTTGTCTTCAGAAATGCAATGGAACTCAAGCTAACTCTCTCACGTGAACACGCCTGGTCAGCTCGTGGCTCTCTGGCAGACCTCTGACTCATTCTCCTCTCATTCGCCCCCACTTCACAGTAGAAGCCTCAAACAAGGTTCTAAAGACTGTTGACATCTAGTGGAAGCCTTAGGAAGTGCAATATGACCCCATTTCCACTGTATCTTGGATAAGCAGAGTTGAAAAACTACAAACCTCAGATTTTCCACTTCCTGGTTGGATTTTCCCTCAGGTTTTTGCCTGCCATATGAGTTCTGTTATACTCACAGACATCATTCAAACAGTTTTAGAAACTGCAGAGTGTTTTCTATCCAAATCTAATAATATGCATATCCTAGCATCTGGGCCTGAGTAGCAGGCAGTTTACTCTGGGCATGCTTTTCATCCGGACGTGAAAATACTGCCCCCTACCCAAGAGAGGTTAAATAAAGTCCACCTGTGTGCAATCTAAGTGCCACATTATCTCAGTATATATACAGTTGAAGTCGGAGGTTTACATACACCTTAGCCAAATACGTCTTTCACAATTCCTGACATTTAATCCTAGTAAAAATCAACTGTCTTAGGTAAGGTAGGATCACCACTTTATTTTAAGAATGTGAAATTTCTGAATAATAGTAGAGAAAATGATTTATTTCAGCTTTAATTTCTTTCATCACATTCCCAGTGGGTCAGAAGCTTACATTAACTCAATTAGGTTTGTAGACCTCTATGCTCACACGCTTCTTGAGGGAAACCTGTTTCACTCTTCCAGAGATTAGAGACTGGGATGGTGGTTCACATTCCAGCAGGACAATGACCCTCACTCAACACTCAAGTGGTTTAAGGGAAAACATTTATTAAATGTCTTGAAATGGCCTTGTCAAAGCCCAGACATCAATCCAATTGAGAATCTGTGGTATGACTTAAAGATTGCTGTACAAAAGCGGAACCCATCCAACTTGAAGGAGCTGGAGCAGTTTTGCATTGAAGAATGGGCAAAAATCCCAGTGGCTAGATGTGCCAAGCTCATAGGGACATACCCCAAGAGACTTGCAGCTGTAATTGCTGCAAAAGGTGGCTCTACAAAGGGGGGGGGGGGGGGGGGTGAATGGGGAAATGAATAGTTATGCACGCTCAAGTTCTGTTTTTGTGTTATTTCTTGTTTGTTTCACAATAAAAAATATTTTGCATCTTCAATGTGGTAGGCATGTTGTGTAAATCACAAATGGTTCTGGGGGACTTTCAGACGAGTCTTGTGAGGCCTGTGGATGTCCTAAAGCAAAAATAACTGACATGTACATGTTCATGAGAGTCTCACCTTTGCACATTAGTTTGTAGCCCAAACAGTTAGGACACTACAGACACTACAAACAGACCTTGGCATGCTGGTTTCAGACTAGTCCCATGACACTTGTGGTGGTTGTATAGCAAAACGGACAACGCCATCATGTTTGTGAGATTCTCCCCTTTCCGAGTGGCCATAATAGTTCTGACAATACAGACGTTTTAGTGACATACTTTTTTATAGGATGTCTCATGGTTTGACAAACATCGCTGTGGCTTGGCCTCCTTCCACTGCAGATATCTGTAGCTTAAAACTTCAGTAGGGTAGGGGGCAGCATTCAGAATTTTGGATGAAAAGCGTGCCCAAATTAAACTGCCTGCTACTTAGGCCCAGAAGCTAGGATATGCATATAATTAAAATTTTCAGATAGAAAACACTCTAAAGTTTCCAAAACTGTTAAAATAATGTCTGTGAGTATAACAGAACTGATATGTCAGGTGAATACCTGAGGAAAATCCAACCAGGGAGTACTATTATTTTGAAAGGCTGTTTTTCCATTGAAAGCCTATCCACCATACAAAGACTTAGGACCCAGTTTACAATCTCTATGGCTTCCTCTACATGTGGCCAGTCTTTAGGCATTGTTTCAGGCTTTAACCTTTTGTCAATAGGGGGAGCTGTTAGCACTATTTTTTTCTTGACGTTTCCAAATTAAACTGCCTAGTACTCAATTCTTGCTCGTACAATATGCATATTATTATTATTATTGGATAGAAAACACTCTCTAGTTTCTAAAACCGTTTGAATTATGTCTCTGAGTGAAACAGAACTCATTCTACAGCACTTTTCCTGCCAGGGAGTGAGATTTCAGAAATCTTGGCCTCTGTTCCCAGGTCAGTTTATAAGTCCCTGTGAATGCTGTGGGGCTACAAACACTGCCTACGCCTTCCTCTAGATGTCAGTAAGTGGTGACAATTTGAATGGGGTCGATTGCGCAATCTGGGACTTTATATAAGACCAAGATGCGGAAGTACCTTTCTTTTCTGCCCTGCGCTTGACGCACGATGGACGTCGGACTGGCCTCGTTCCAAGCTTTGGTTTAGCCAGTAATATATCTCCGGTCATGTTTTTACTCGTTATAGGTGTTAAAGACATCATAAGGTAGTTAATTTAAACCGACTTATAGCAATTTATATCAGTTTATTGCGATTTTCTGGCATTTCTTTGTGACGCACTTTCAAGAGTTGGACACTTTTCCGGTACATGCCGAACGTTAGTGGCCATTTCGACAGGACAAGAGGACATCTTTCGACCAAAAGACGATTAGACCGGAGAAAGGATACATTGCCCAAGATTCTGATGGAAGCTCAGCTAATAGTAAGAACTATTTATGCTGATAAATCGTTGTTCTGTTGAAAAATGTTAAACGCATAAGCCGCCATTTTTTTTTGGGTAGCTTCGCTTTGGCATACCCTGTATTGCACAGTAAGGTTAATTTTAAAAATGTAATTCAGCGATTGCATTAAGAACTAATTTGTCTTTCAATTGCTGTCCACCCTGTATTTTTTAGTCAAGTTTATGATTATTTATTGATTAGACTAGGTCACTCTCCAAGATGGCGCCCGACATTTTGCTGGCCAGTTTGGCTACTTTTCTCATTGTATAACCACGATTTTTGTGGCTAAATATGCACATTTTCGAACAAACTCTATATGTATGTTGTAATATGATGTTACAGGAGTGTCATCGGAAGAATTCTGAGAAGGTTAGTGAAAAAATTAATATATTTTGGAGGTGATAACGCTATCGCTCTTTTTGCCTTGAATCAATGCTGGGGTAATGTTTGCACATGTGGTATGCTAATATAACGATTTATTGTGTTTTCGCTGTAAAACACTTAGAAAATCTGAAATATTGTCTGGATTCACAGGATCTGTGTCTTTCAATTACTGTACGCTGTGTATTTTTAAGAAATGTTTTATGATTAGTAATTAGGTAATACACGTTGCTCTCTGTATTTATTCTAGTCGAGTTGTGATGGTGGGTGCAATTGTAAACTATGATTTATACCTGAAATATGCACATTTTTCTAACAAAACCTATGCTATACAATAAATATGTTATCAGACTGTCATCTGATGAAGTTTTTTCTTGGTTAGTGGCTATCAATATCTTTATTTGGTCGAATTGGTGATAGCTACTGGTGGAGAGAAAAAATGGTGGACTAAGAAAAATGGTGTCTTTTGCTAACGTGGTTAGCTAATAGATTTACATATTGTGTCTATCCTGTAAAACATTTTAAAAATCAGAAATGATTGCTGGATTCACAAGAAGTGTATCTTTCATCTGGTGTCTTGGACTTGTGATTTAATGATATTTAGATGCTAGTATTTACTTGTGACGCTATGCTAGCTATGCTAGTCAGCTTTTTTACTGGTGGGGGTGGTGGGGGTGCTCCCGGACCCGGGTTTCTGAGGAAGTAGAAGTTAACTCTGAAAAATGAAGGAGATACAGCACTTTCAATGAGATGCCAGTGGAAATTTTCAGCCATGAGCCCAGCGCGTGATCGGGAGTGCGCATTTCTTGTTTCTCCTTTTCTATTGATGAAACTTTTGTCCGGTTGAAATATTATTGATTATTTATGACAAAAACAACCTAAGGATTGATTTTAAACATCGTTTGACATGTTTCTACTAACTTTTATTGTACTTTTTTGACTTTTCGTCTTGATGTTGAGAGGGCGTATTGTGACTTTAGATTTCTGAACTAAACGCACCAACAAAACGGAGGTATTTGGTCATAAAGAGGGACATTATCGAACAAAACAAATATTTATTGTCTAACATGGAGACCTGGGAGTGCCACCAGATGAAGATCATCAAAGGTAAGTGATTCATTTTAACGCTATTTCGGACTTTTGTGACACCTCTCCTTGGTTGGAAAATTGCTGTATGGTTTTGTGGCTAAGCGCTGACCTAACATAATTGCGTCGTGTCCTTTCGCCGCAAAGCCTTTTTGAAATCTGACACAGGAAGTGGGAAATCTGAGGTTTGTAGGTTTTCAACTCTTTGCCTATCCAAGATATAGTGGAAATGGGGTCATGTTACACTTCCTACGGCTTCCACTAGATGTCAACAGTCTTTAGAACCTTGTTTGATGCTTCTACTATAAAGGAGGGGGGAATGAGAGGGGATTGAGTCAGAGGTCTGGCAGAGTGCCATGAGCTGGTCACGCGCATTCACATGAGAGGTAGTTTGCGTTCCATTGCATTTCTGAAGACAAAGGAATTCTCCGGTTGGAACATTATTGAAGATTTATGAAAAAAACATCCTAAAGATTGATTCTATACTTCGTTTGACATGTTTCTACGAACTGTAATATTACTTTTCGTCTGAACTTTCTACTTGACCTGCCAGGCCGTCGTTGGATTGGGTACTAAACGCGCGAACAAAAGGAGGTGTTTGGACAGAAATGATGGACTTTATCGAACAAATCAAACATTGTGGAACTGGGATTCCTGGGAATGCATTCTGATGAAGATCATCAAAGGTAAGTGAATATTTATAATGCTATTTCTGACTTTGTTGACTCCACAACATGGCGGATATCTCTTTGGCTTGTTTGGGCTCTGAGCGCTGTACTCAGATTATTGCATGGTGTGCTTTTTCGGTAAAGCTTTTTTGAAATCTGATACAACGGTTGCATTAAGGAGAAGGTTATCTAAAGTTCCAGGCATAACACATGTATTTTCATCGACATTTATGATGAGTATTTCTGTAAATTGATGTGGCTCTGCAAAATCACCGGATGTTTTGGAAGCAAAACATTACTGAACGTAACGCGCCAATGTAAACTGAGATTTTTGGATATAAATATGAACTTTATCGAACTAAACATACATGTATTGTGTAACATGAAGTCCTATGAGTGTCATCTGATGTAGATCATCAAAGGTTAGTGGTTAATTTTATCTCTATTTTTGCTTTTTGTGACTCCTCTCTTTGGCTGGAAAAATGGCTGTGTTTTTCTGTGGCTATGTACTGACCTAACATAATCGCTTGGTGTGCGTTCGTCGTAAAGCCTTTTTGAAATCAGACACGTTAGCTGGATTCACAACAAGTGTAGCTTTAATTTGGTGTATTGCATGTGTGATTTCATAAAAGTTAAATTTTTATAGTAATTTATTTAAATTTGGCGCTCTGCATTTTCACTGGATGTTGGCTAGCGTCCCACATATCCCAGAGAGGTTAATTTAATCGTTATTTCTGACTTTTGTGAGCCCTCTTCTTGGCTGGAAAATGTCAGTATGGTTTTCTGTGACTAGGCGCTGACCTAACATAATCGCATGGTGTGCTTTCTCCGTAAAGCCTTTTTGAAATCGGACACTGTGGTTGGATTTACAAGAAGTTTATCTTTAAAATGGTGTATAATACTTGTATGTTTGAGGAATTTTAATTATGGGATTTCTGTTGATTTGAATTTGGCGCCGTGCAATTTCACTGGCTGTTGTCGAGGTAGGACGCTAGCGTCCCACTTGTACCAGAGAGGTTAACTTGACCGATTTTGATGGCGATTATTTTAGCATGTTATTTAAATTCACATACTGGTGCATTTTTGGTGATGGTTATAGATCTCAACATTGTGTTTTATATCATATATATGTAAGGAGAGCATCATTCTCTTGTGTTTATTTACAAAGCACTCTTCCTTTTTACAACTTCCTTTTTATCTGTCATCATTAATTCAATTTAGACTTACAAATTGCCAAACCCGATCAAAGGCTTGGATAATACTGGAGGCCCCTTCGGTCTCCACAGAGTTGGGTAAAATTGCTTTATTTTTTTGGCGCCCTTTATGTGGAACAATTCACACAGATCTCTGAAATTAGATGTTCTGGTCCCCCTTGCTCAGTTCAGAGACATGATCAGAGACCTCTGTTGATAAATATGTCTGTTTTTCTTAATACGTTTTGTAATTTTGTATATTGTATACAGGGCTTATCTGAAAAAGAGACGCTAGCCTCAGTATGACGTTGTAGTCTAAATACAGGTTTAATAATAAACAGAATGTGGATGAGATCAGGCCAAAAGACACATGTTTGCCCCAAGTGTAAATGAGGCTGTAGTTGCGGTAAAGGAGAGAGATGATTTAGAGGTGGAGAGAACCCGCCTTTTTGACATCTTCAACTTTAGACCTGTTCATCAAGTTCTCATCCTTAAAGTCCAGATTTGAACTATGTGTATGGATCCTATGTGAAAACTGTTGGAAGGCTGAGAAAGGCTGGGTGCTTTGCTGCAGGAGGGACTGGTGCATTTCTCAAAATAGATGGCATCATGAGGAAGGAAAATTATGTGGATATATTGAAGCAACATCTCAAGACATCAGTCAGGAAGTTAAAGCTTGGTCGCAAATGGGTCTTCCAATTGAACAATGACCCCAAGAATACTTCCAAAGTTGTGGCAAAATGGCTTAAGGACAATAAAGTCAAGGTATTGGAGTGGCCATCACAAAGCCCTGACCTCAATCCCATAGAAAATTTGTGGGCAGAACTGAAAAAGCGTGTGCGAGCAAGGAGGCCTACAAACCTGACTCAGATACACCAGCTTTGTCAGGAGGAATGGGCCAAAATTATTCACCCAACTGATTGTTGGAAGCTTGTGGAAGGCTACCCGAAACATTTGACCCAAGTTAAACAATTTAAAGGTAATGCTACCAAATACTAATTGAGTGTATGTAAACTTCTGACCCACTGGGAATGTGATGAAAGAAATAAAAGCTGGAATAAATAATTCTCTCTACTATTATTTGACATTTCACATTCTTAAAATGAAGTGGTGATCCTAACTGACATAAAACAGGACATTTTTACTAAGATTAAATGTCAGGAATTGTGAAAACTGAGTTTAAATGTATTTGGCTAAGGTGTATGTAAACTTCCGACTTCAACTGTACATACACTACCAGTCAAAAGTTTTAGAACACCTACTCATTCAAGAGTTTCTTTATTTTACTATTTTCTACATTATAGAATAATAGTGAAGACATCAAAATACCACATATCTGAGCGATATGACGGCTGCGTGGTCCCATGGTGTTTATACTTGCATACTACTGTTTGTACAGGTGAATGTGGAACCTTCAGGAGTTTGGAAATTGCTCCCAAGGATGAACCAGACTTGTGGAGGTCTACAATTTTTTTTCTGAGGTCTTGGCTGATTTCTATTGATTTTCCCATGAGGTCAAGCAAAGAGGCACTGAGTTTGAAGGTAGGCCTTGAAATACATCCAAAGGTACACCTCCAATTGACTCAAATTATGTCAATTAGCCTATCAGAAGTTTCTAAAGCCATGACATCATTTTCTGGAATTTTCCAAGCTGTTTAAAGGCACAGTCATCTCAGTGTATGTAAACTTCTAACTCACTGGATTTGTGATACAGTGAATTATACGTGAAATAATCTGTCTGTAAACAATTGTTGGAAAAATTACTTGTGTCAGGCACACAGTACATGTCCTAACTGACTTGCCAAAACTATAGTTTGTTAATAAGACATTTGTGGAGTGGTTGAAAAACAAGTTTTATTGACTCCAACCTAAGTGTATGTAAACTTCGACTTCAACTGTATATATGTACTGTATGTGTATTTGTGTGCATGTGTATATGTATGCATGTTTATATATGCATATATGGTGGATTGGAAATGATGCAGACAGTTACATTGACGGAAGCTACAATGTACTTGTTTTGATTACATAAATGCTTTAAAAGTCCCAAAAAGGGATGTCATATCTGATCCAAGATGGCGTAGCAGTCGGACGTGTGTTTTTTGTCTTGTCCTGTCTTGTCCCACGTAAATAATAATTGTCCTATTTTTTTTGTATATATTTCAAGTATATTTTAATCTCACTTTCCATCTACGGACTGAATATACTCTCCTGCAACCCGCCTCACCCAATGTGGTACGGATCTGTTATTTTTATACTTTAGAACCGGAACCCCCTATCAGAAGCTAGCCAGCTAACTAGCTACTAGCTAGCAGTCAGTTAGCGGTCTTCACCGTTAACTCGGACACCAGCCAGCCTCAGCCCGGTCAATACCTGCCCGTCTGCACAGCCGTGTCTCCAGCTCGCCTAGCGTAGTAGCGACTACAGAACGGCCCTGACTCACCTATTGCTGCTCATTGGACCCTATGATCACTCGGCTACATATGCCTCTCCCTAAAGTCAATATGCCTTGTCTACTGCTGTTTAGGTTAGTTATTATTGTTTTATTTCACTGTAGAGCCCCCAACCCCACTCTAAATGCCTTAGATAGTTATTAAGTCGCACCCTCCACACATGCGGAGACCTCACTTGGCTTAACTGGTGCCTCCAGAGATGCAGCTGCTCTCATCATCACTCAATGACTAGGTTTACCTCCACTGTACTCACATCCTACCATACCCTTGTCTGTACATTATGCCCTGAATCTATTCTATGATACAATAATAACGTAACATTGCAAAAATCTGAAACTTTCTGTCCAAAAATTATGCAGAACAATTAATCCATGCTTTTGTCACTTCTAGGTTAGACTACTGCAATGCTCTACTTTCCGGCTACCCGGATAAAGCACTAAATAAACTTCAGTTAGTGCTAAACACGGCTGATAGAATCTTCACTAGAACTAAAAAATGTGATCATATTACTCCAGTGCTAGCCTCACTACACTGGCTTCCTGTTAAGGCAAGGGCTGATTTCAAGGTTTTACTGCTAACCTACAAGGCATTACATGGGCTTGCTCCTACCTATCTTTCCGATTTGGTCCTGCCGTACATACCTACACGTACGCTATGGTCACAAGACGCAGGCCTGCTTACTGTCCCTAGAATTTCTAAACAAACAGCTGGAGACAGGGCTTTCTCCTATAGAGCTCCATTTTAATGGATCTTCCTGTCTGGGTTGGCGCCCCCCCTTGGGTTGTGCCATGGCGGAGGTCTTTGTGGGTTATACTCGGCCTTGTCTCAGGTTGGTAAGTTGGTGGTTGAAGATATCCCTCTAGTGGTGTGGGGGCTGTGCTTTGGTAAAGTGGGTGGGGTTATATCCTGCCTGTTTGGCCCTGTCCGGGGGTATTGTCGGATGGGGCCACAGTGTCTCCTGACCACTCCTGTCTCAGCCTCCAGTATTTAATCTGCAGTAGTTTATGTGTCGGGGGTCTAGGGTCAGTCTGTTATATCTGGAGTATTTCTCCTGTCTTATCCGGTGTCCTGAGTGAATTTAAGTATGCTCTCTCTAACTCTCTCTCTCTTTCTTCCCTTCTCTCTTTCTTCTTTCTTTCTTTCTCTCTCTCGGCGGACCTGAGCCCTAGGACCATGCCTCAGGACTATCTGGCCTGATGACTTCTTGCTGTCCCCAGTCCACCTGGCCGTGCTGCTGCTCCAGTTTCAACTGTTCTGACGGCGGAGATACAATCTACTGCAGAGATAGCCTGCAGAGTTCTGTCATACTATCCAGATCTGTGCCCAAAACAATTCGAGCTTCTACTTTTAAAAGTCCACCTTTCCAGAAATAAGTCTCTCATTGTTGCCGCTTGTTATAGACCCCCCTCAGCCCCCAGTTGTGCCCTGGACACCATATGTGAATTGATTGCCCCCCATCTGCCTTCAGAGTTCGTACTGTTAGGTGACCTAAACTGGAATATGCTTAACACCCCGGCCTACGTACAATCTAAACTAGATGGCCTCAATCTCACACAAATGATCAAGGAACCTACCAGGTACAACCATAAATCTGTAACCATGGGCACCGTCATAGATATCATCCTGACCAACTTGCCCTCTAAATACACCTCTGCTGTCTTCAATCAGGATCTCAGCGATCACTGCCTCATTGCCTGCAGCCGTAATGGGTCCGCGGTCGAACGACCACCCCTCATCGCTGTCAAACGCTTCCTTAAACACTTCAGCAAGCAGGCCTTTCTAATTGACCTGGCCCGGGTATCCTGGAAGGATATTGGCCTCAACCGTCACTAGAGGATGCCTGGTTGCTCTTTAAAAGTGTTTTCCTCACCATCTTCAATAAGCATGCCCTACTCAAAACATGTAGAACTAATAACAGATATAGCCCTTGGTTCACCCCAGACTTGACTGCCCTTGACCAGCACAAAAACATCCTGTGGGACACTGCATTAGCATCGAATAGCCCCCGTGATATGCAACTCTTCAGGGAAGTCAGGAACCAATATACAAAGTCAGTTAGGAATGCTAAGGCTAGCTTTTTCATACAGAAATTTGCATTCTGTAGCACTAATTCAAACAAATTTTGGGACACTGTTAAGTCCATGTTGAATAAGAGCACCTCCTCCCAGCTGCCCACTGCACTGAGGCTAGGAAACACTGTCACCACCTATAAATCTACGATAATCAAGAATTTCAATAAGCATTTTTCTACGGCTGGCCATATTTTCCACCTGGCTATCCCTACCCCGGCCAACAGCTCTGCACCCCCCACAGAAACTTGGCCAAAACCCCCCCGCTTCCCCTTCACCCAAATCCAGACAGCTGATGTTCGGAAAGAGCTGCAAAATCTGGATCCCTACAAATCAGCTGGGCTAGACAATCTGGACCCTCTCTTTCTAAAAGTGTCAGCTGAAATTGTTGCAACCCCTATTACTAGCCTGTTCAATCTCTCTTTCGTATCGTCTGAGATCCCCAAAGATTGGAAAGCTGCCGCGGTCATCCCCCTCTTCAAAGGGATAGACACTCTAGACCAAAACTGTTATAGACCTATATCCATCCTGCCCTGCCTTTCTAAAATCTTCTAAAGCCAAGTGAACAAACAGATCACAGACCATTTAGAATTCCACCGTACCTTCTCCACATTCACAGCCACATTCAAGGTCCTAAACGATATTATAACAGCCATCGATAAAAGACAGTACTGTGCAGCCGTCTTCATCGACCTGGCCAAGGCCTTCGACTCTATCAATCACCGCATTCGTATCGGCAGACTCAATAGCCTTGGTTTCTCAAATGACTGCCTCGCCTGGTTCACCAACTACTTCTCAGATAAAATGCAATGTGTCAAATCGGTGGGCCTGTTGTCCGGACCTCTGGCAGTCTCTATGGGGGTCCCACAGGGTTGAATTCTCGCTCTTGCTGCTGGTGACTCTCTGATCCACCTCTACGCAGACGACACCATTCTGTATACTTCTGGCCCTTCTTTGGACACTGTGTTAACAACCCTCCAGACGAGCTTCAATGCCATACAACTCTCCTTCCGTGGCCTCCAACTGCTCTTAAATACAAGTAAAACTAAATGCATGCTCTTCAACCGATCGCTGCCTGCACCTGCCCGCCCGTCCAGCATCACTACCCTGGACGGTTCTGATGTGGAATATGTGGACAGCTACAAATACCTAGGTTTCTGGTTAGACTGTAAACTCTCCTTCCAGACTCACATTAAGCATCTCCAATCCAACATGTAATCTAGAGTTGGCTTCCTATTTCGCAACAAAGCATCCTTCACTCACGCTGCCAAACATACCCTCGTAAAACTGACTATCCTACCGATCCTTGACTTCGGCGATGTCATTTACAAAATAGCCTCCAACACTCTACTCAGCAAACTGTATGTAGTCTATCACTGTGGCAGCCATTTTGTCACCAAAGTCCCATATACTACCCACCACCGCGACCTGTATGCTCTCGTTGGCTGGCCCTCGCTACATATTCGTCCCCAAACCCACTGGCTCCAGGTCATCTATAAGTCTTTGCTAGGTAAAGCCCCGCCTTATCTCAGCTCACTGGTCACCATAGCAACACCCACCCGTAGCAAGCGCTCCAGCAGTTATATTTCATTGGTGATCCCCAAAGCCAACACCTCCTTTGGCCGCCTTTCCTTCCAGTTCTCTGCTGCCAATGACTGGAACGAATTGCAAAAATCACTGAAGCTGGAGACTTATATCTCGCTCTCTAACTTTAAGCATCAGCTGTCAGAGCAGCTTACCGATCACTGTACCTGTACACAGCCCATCTGTAAATAGCACACCCAACTACCTCATCCCCATATTGTTATTATTTTTTTTTTTTATCTTTTGCATCCCAGTATTTCTACTTGCACATCATCATCTGCACATCTATCACTCCAGTGTTATTGCTAAATTGTAATTATTTCACCTCTATGGCCTATTTATTGCCTTACCTCCCTAATCTTTCTACATTTGCATACACTGTACATAGACTTTTTCTACTGTGTTATTGACCGTACCTTTGTTTATCCCATGTGTAATTCTGTGGTGTTGTTTTTGTCGCACTGCTTTGCTTTATCTTGGCCAGGTCACAGTTGTAAATGATAACTTGTTCTCAACTGGCCTACCTGGTTAAATAAAAGTGAAAAAAATAAAACTTAGCTGATGAAGATTATCTCATAGAGCAAAATGTATGAGATCTCATAAGCCTGCGTTTTTACCACAAAACTTATTTTCTGCATTTATCCAAAATCCCTCCAAAATCCCCATGTTTTTCTCCATAGGCTAACGACCCATGACAGAATTAGCATCCATTAGTGCCTACAAAAATATGCCGTTACAATTGCACATTAACTGGAACCTATAAAAACGACTTAAATTGAGGTGGTTAAAATACAATATGTTTATTGTGAACATGCTGAACCTGTTGCTCTGGCAGGCGCTAGTGTTTTTTTTAACATGTGCCCTCCCTACCAGTCCCAGCTGTGCCTCTCTCCCTTCTCATCCAAACACAGCCTGTCCCTTTCAGAACCATGGTCACACATGGTCTCAATCACGAAGATCTCCTTGGGCCGCGCATAGTTTGTAGCAGTAGATCTGGCTCTCTATTTGATCCATGCACCCAGAACCAGAGATGTCACTACTTCAAACACTTTGTTTCCCCAGAGGTTCAGAAGTTCTACTGTTGTTTGGATGTGAGAGCAGCTGGCTGTGAGTTTACGCAACTAGTTCTGTGTCAGACTTACCCCGCATCCAGCTCCACTTTGTGTGTGTGTGTGTGTGTGTGTGTGTGTGTGTGTGTGTGTGTGTGTGTGTGTGTGTGTGTGTGTGTGTGTGTGTGTGTGTGTGTGTGTGTGTGTGTGTGTGTGTGTGCGCGTGTGTGTGTTTATGTGTGTGTGTGTGTGTGTGTGTGTGTGTGTGTGTGTGTGTGTGTGTGTGTGTGTGTGTGTGCGTGCGTGCGTGCGTGCGTGCGTGCGTGCGTGCGTGCGTGCGTGCGTGCGTGCGTGCGTGCGTGCTTGTGCATGTGTGTTTATACTCAGGGTGATAAGATAGGAGACAATCAAATCAATGACATCTGGGAGCAGATGAATAACACCTCTGTTCTTGTCTCTCTCTAAATCCCCTTAGTCACAGAGAAATAGGATGAGATAACTGTACATTCATCCTGCAGAGTCAATGAGAGAAATGCATGTAATGACGATTATATCACGCTCTGACAAATGGGAGTAATAGAGATCTGGCTGACAGTGTAACCAATGGCTATCAGATGAGGGGATCTGAAGTGTGTGTGTGTGTGTGTGTGTGTGTGGTTGTGTGGTTGTGTGTGTGTGTGTGTGTGTGTGTGTGTGTGTGTGTGTGTGTGTGTGTGTGTGTGTGTGTGTGTGTGTGTGTGTGTGTGTGTGTGTGTGTGTGTGTGTCATACTTTTACGTGAAGGAGGTGTTACGTACACTAAATCCCTCAAGTCATATTTAGCTGAGCTAGACCTGAGGCAGTGGGATAATCTACTGTGGTGACAAATTTGCCACAGAATTATTTATCTGATGTAATTCAGATGGATTGGAATTATGCATGAAGGGATTCATTGTCAGTATCAGACCTGGTTAAGGGTTAGGGTCAGGAGCTAGTGTTAGGTTTAGGGTTAGGGTTAGGAACTACAATTAGGGTTAAGGTTAGGTTTCGAGGTTAAGGTTAGGATTACGTTTAGGGTAAGGGTAAGAGTACGGGTTAGGGTTAGGTTTAGGGTTAGGGTTAGGGGTTAGGAAAAATAGGATTTTGAGTAGGACTAAATTGTGTGTCCCCACAAGGTTAGCTGTACAATACTGTGTGTGTGTATGTGCGTGTGTGTGTGTCTGTGTGTGTGTGCTGTAGCTACAGCTAGACCTCCCTAACAGCTCAACAAGGTGTCCAAGACGTGTACGCATCCACATAGCAGTGTTCTAGAATATTGGACCATTAGCTTTCATACTTTTTCGAAATTCTCAAGCAATTTCTCCTGCTGCCACGACATTGAACAGAACAGGAGCTGTGTACGCAGAGCTGCGTTGGTTGGGAGTTTTGTGGAGGTGCATGGTCGAGCTGTGCATCCCCTGCGGACGGTTGTCTCAAAGCCACGTATCTGTGTCACAATGGGCCGCCGGACTGTTGAGGCTCTGCTTCTGAATTAGCCCTTTATCACTTGAGCTGCCATATCGGTTGTATATTACTATTGGTGGCATATTAGGTATGGTGATGCTGCCCCTTAGTCATATTTAAATAAAGCTATTGGTAATACAATGCTTCATTCAACATGGTCTTGGTCAGAAAACAGTGAGCAGGCATTCCTATTTAACTGTTTAGTGTGTCTTATTTTTATCCAGCTCATGTGCAAAACCTCCTTCCACCTTTGTGAAACCAGTTACCAGTTCCACTTTCCAGTATGACATGTCGTTTTGTTGGTTGTTTATTTTCCAGTTTGATTGGGCGTTAAAACCTATGAAAAAGGTTACATTTCCTTTTGACCTCTGCAAATCATCTCCCTGTTCCCAGGTTGCACTCTGTCTCTGAAGCCGTAGCTACTCGCCCAGGGCTATCTGGCACGTAGACCTCTTAAGGAGACCATTTCGTGTGTGTGTGACGCCACTTCACCACCATCATCTCTAGACTTGGATCTTATAAATAATTTAAAGGCCACTTGAGGCCCTGGAACTGAAGAGCATTTTTGCAGGCCTTTTAGTCATGGGCTTTTGTTCGCCCCACACAAACATACGGTCAATGCAACACTCCAAGTACACCCCCCACCGCAAAAAACACACACACACTCGCAGACACAAAAGTACAGTCATTATGTCAGTCCAAGTAGCCCAGGTCCCCTCTAAACCACTCATTTAATATGTCAAAACAATGAATAGGGACAAACCCTTACAGTAATACATAAACGCTTCCCCCAAATGCTGTTTCATCATATTAGTCTGTCTATTAACTACACAGTCAAATTGAGTTCTGACCTCTGGATGGAGGTGAGACAAAACACCTGGGGTTTTAAGGTCTCTTCTGCTGGTCTGCTTCAGACTTATTGCATCTGGGGGACAGAGAAAGGGAGGAAGAGGGAGAGAGAAAGAGAGAACAGTAGACACACACCTAGAGAAAAACTGAGAGGGGGAGAAGACAAGTGAGTGAGAGAGAGAGAGAGAGAGAGAGAGAGAGAGAGAGAGAGAGAGAGAGAGAGAGAGAGAGAGAGAGAGAGAGAGAGAGAGAGGGGGGGGGGAGAGAGAGAAAGGCCAGCCATGGGATCAGAGTAGCCATCTTGACTCCCGAGGAGACCAGAGAGACGTCCAGCAGCACCTGCCTCATTGCTCTCCCCTTCTTCTCTCCCCCTGTCCTCTCCCCCTCTCCCTGACGTAACCCCGGCAACCCCGCTTGAATCTACAGCAGGCCTATAGGGCCATGCGAACACATTTGTACAAGTTTTTGGCGATTAACTAATTCAGAAGTGGAGCTTCATTATCCTCCCTCCCCCCACACCGTCTTAATTGAGATAACAATGCAAATTTCCTTCATTAACTGTGACACGGACAATTTCTCTAGGGCTCCACGGGGACCTGATTATATGCAGAGCCCGCGGAGCAGGTTGCCAGGTGTCATCGGGTATTCAAATGGCATGCTTGTTTAATTGCAGTAAATGTAGCATGTCACCTGATAAGCTTGGCGGAGGAGTTTTAGATTGTGTGTGTGTGTGCGAGTGCGTGCATGCGTGTGTGTGTGTGTGTGTGTGAGTGTGATGTGCAAGCTGACTGATGATGGCTGGGGAGCAAGGCAGGTCGAGGAGTGTATGCATTTATGTGCGCTTTGTTTTTGTTCGTGTGTGTTTATGTATTTGCACTCCCTCCGCTGTGTGTGTATGTGTGTATGCGTCTCTGTGTGTATGTCTGTGTGCGTACAAGCGTGCGTGCATGCGTGCGTGCCTGTGTGCATGTGTGTGCTTACATGCATCTGTGTGTGTTATGGGCCCCCCAGGCAGCTGTTAGCAGGGCCCTGTGTGGGTCCCGGGGGTCTCCTGAGGGACAGTGTTGTTGGACTTTTGTCTTTTATAGAAGCAGCAGTAAACATGACAGGCTGTTTGGAGACCATCTGCTTAAAATGGCCACCGCATGGTAACAGGGAGCTGGAGCTGAGAGATGAGAGCTGTTCTGAGATGTAGATCAGTCTCATCTACCTGGTTCTCTTTCTTCGCAGGGGGAAGAGGGGGAGAGGGGAAGAGGGGGAGGGAGAGGGAGAGGGAGAGGGAGAGGGAGAGGGGGAGAGAGAGAGAGAGAGAGCGAGAGCACCCAGAGGACCTGCAGGTAACAAATACTTGCACACACACAGTCATATGCTCCACCACACGCACACATTCCAACTCAAAAACACATTGACACAGAGACGCACACTTGCGCACGCACACACACGTGCACACACACGTGCACCCATTAGACTCTACCCACACTTAAACAAGCACAAACAATTAAACACCAACAAACACACTTAACCCTATACACTCCACCAACACAAACACACACATTAAAACAACAAAGCCAGATTAAGTGAGCAAACTCTCAGAGTGTGACAGATTGAGTAAAGTTGCTCATGCGTTCGCTGGCTGCTGACAATCTACTGTTAAAACCCCTCTCTCCCTGAAGACATCCCCTTGCCAATTGGAAATGAAGACTGAAGGAGCTTGTCACACATTTCATAACAGATTTCATTAATATGGCATTAAACATGCATCCTTTCACACAGCATCTTTATTTAATTGATTTCTTACTTATCGTCATTAAAATCGAAATGTAAATTTTCATACATGAGCTTGTGACTTTTTTTACTCCGTTCAAACATAGACACACGTTACTATATGTATTGAAACTTCTCATTATATGTTGATGCTGATGACACAGTAGGGTTAGAGTGTTATTACTGTCAGTCCATAATAAACACAATAAACCAAAGATACCCACCAATCATCTGCATTACTTCCTCCTCTTATTATCTATGTTAACGCTTGTCTTAGAGATAGTATATATATTATTATTTAAGATAATATTTCAGTTATTAAAGTCATATTTCTCAATTCCATGACTAAACACTTCACAGTAAGGTTGAGAGGACCACTGACCATCTCCCCATATATATATTTGTCCCCACAACACATTATTTCTATTCTCACAGTCAATGACTTAGTTATTTTGAAATCTATTCACACACATGATTTCCTTTAGATAATATCTCAGTTAAGGACCCGCATCCTTCTCTCCCCCCACCCTGTATAACCCTCTTTTTCTGCCTTGTTATTTCGGCGTCCCCGAACGTAGTCAGCCATTAAAGAGTCACCTCGGTCCGTCGCTGATTGTCACTCTCCGCATTTACACTGAATAAGTCATTGGGACCCAACTAAGTGGAACTAATGTGAGACAGGATAGCAGAGGGATTGGGTTTAGTGTTACACAAAACCCACGGCTCCGTAATGAGGGAATGGCTGATTGCTGTTAAGTAGGGGAGTAGGTCCCTCTCTCACTGATCCCACTTGCTCATGACTCTGTGTGTGTGTGTATGTGTGTGTGTGTGTGTGTGTGTGTGTGTGTGTGTGTGTGTGTGTGTGTGTGTGTGTGTGTGTGTGTGTGTGTGTGTGTGTGTGTGTGTGTGTGTGTGTGTGTGTGTGTGTGTGTGTGTGTGCCTGTGCGTGTGCGTGCCTGTGCGTGTGCGTGTGTAGCCATATTACCAACCTGAGTCACTGTTGCAAGGACTGTCATAGTATAAAAGCTACTCTGTCTGTTTTAAATGTGTGTGGTACATAGTTACCATACAATAGCATATAATGCAATCATTAATTATTCTGTACACTATAAACACTATAAATGCATTGCATTAATAATCTTAATCAGCACATTGAAGTAATTTAAAACCTTCAAATGACAATACGCTTACAATAACTATATGCCACCATATTCACCTTCATATCTATAGGTGGCAGATACATACATTTTAAATAATATATTGTAGATCTCCTACTGTTTTCCTGTTGTGCTGTCTGTGCCCTGTGTCGTCTAGGTGTGGTAGTTGAGCTCTGATTATGCAGGATCTGAGATGCAGAAGTCTAGGCCATATGGTAGATGTCTTCCCTCTCTCTTACACACACACACACACACACACACACACACACACACACACACACACACACACACACACACACACACACACACACACACACACACACACACACGAAGGCAAGCATGCTGGCACACAAGCACACATGCATACACACACACACATACACACACACACACGGCCTCTGACAGATGAAGGAGCTGGGAAGGAACAGGTCACCAGGTCAGACGCACTGTATAATGTAAAAATAGAAGAATACAGGCAATTAAATGAAAGTCAAAGTCTGCTCCCTGTTTGTTGCTTGAGTAACGCTTGCTCTTACAGAAGAAGCAGTGGACAGTGATAATGGCTTTTTCAGTACAGTATCCCACAGTACATTCAGTATATACGGTGAAACAGTACTTTTTAACTTCTTTTTCTGTGTTTCCTCATGCAATGTCCTATCTCAGTAGTTTTGTGTCATTTGTATTCAGCACTTTTCATTGACTAGTCTATTGGATCTGCATGCCCTCTTGGTACAGTATGCATTGTGACACATTCCGCACTATGTCCCTAATTTCTTCATCCCATCTATCTATGGGAATTGTAGAGTTGGACTAAATGTGTTCCTGCTGCAGTATAGTGTTTCTCTGTGGGCTGGGCTGTGGGTTTGGGCTGGGATATGTGGATGGGGTGGATGCTCTCACCCATGGGTTACCAAAGATGGTGGGAACACAGTAGGGATTAACATGGGTAACTGGGATCCTGGGACTGCACCGGGAACACTCTTCATATTTTCCCCAAAAATGTAATGACAAGACACGGGAATTATACAAATTTTCCCCAATGTTGGCATGACTGCAATTCCACAAAATACACTGATAATGTGCAGCATCAGAATAGGAAAAAATAAAACATCACTTTATCCAAACAGCTTGTCGCACGGAAGCCTTTAGCCTTGTTTCACGCCCTGACCTTAGAGATCCTTTTTATGTCTCTATTTTGGTTTGGTCAGGGCGTGAGTTGGGGGTGGGCATTCTATGTTTTGTGTTCTATGTTTTCTAATTCTGTGTGTTTGGCCGGGTGTGGTTCTCAATCAGAGGCAGCTGTCATTGTCTCTGATTGAGAACCATACTTAGGTAGCCTGTTCCCACCTGTGTTTTGTGGGTAGTTGTTTGCTGTCTTTGTGTCTGTACCAGACAGAACTGTTTCGTGTTGTGTTATCTCTTTGATATATTTGTCATAGTGTTCACTTTTCTAATAAAGGCATGAACACTTACCACGCTGCGTTTTGGTCTCCTCCCTTAGAGGATCGTTAAAAAACTACCCACCACCAACGGACCAAGCAGCGTGGTATGGAGGAGCAGAGGGTTCAGGACTCCTGGACTTGGGAGGAGATATTGGACGGTAAGGGACCCTGGAGACAGGCTGGGGAATATCGCCGCCCAAAAGAAGAACTGGAGGCGGCGAAAGCTGAGAGGCGGCGATATGAGGCAAGGCAACGCAGCAGGCACGAGAGGCAGCCCCCCCTAAAAAATAGGGGGGGGGGCACACGGGGTGATTGGCGGAGTCAGGCGATAGACCTGAGCCAACTCCCCGTGCTTACCGGAAGCAGCCTGGTACTGGTCAGGCACCGTGTTATGCGGTTTAGCGCACGGTGTCTCCAGTCCGCGCTCATAGCCCGGAGTGCTATATGCCAGCCCCCCGCAAGTGCCATGCGAGAGTGGGCATCCAGCCAGGGCGGATTGTGCCAGTTCAGCGCGTTTGGTCTCCGGTGCTCCGTTTCAGCCCAGGGTATCCTGCGCCGGCTCTGCGTACTGTGTCTCCGGGGCGCTGGGAGGGTGCAGTTCGTCCTATGCCTGCGCTCCGTGGGCATTGAGCCTAAGGGAGAGGTGCGAGTGTTAAGCACCAGATCTCCAGTGCTCCCCCACAGCCCGGTTCGACCTGTGCCTGCACTCTGGAGGGGCCGGGCTAAAGTGGGCATTCAGCCTGGAGGAGTGGTGCCAAGGCTGTGCACCAGGGCTCCAGTGCTCCCCCACAGCCCGGTTCATCCAGTGCCTCCTCTACGCACCAGGCCTCCTGTAGGTCTCCCCAGCCTGGTGGGCCCAGTGGCAGCCCCACGCACCAGGCTGTCTCTGCGTCTCCTCCCTCCAGAGTCGCTCTCCAGTCCGGACCCTCCAGCGACGCCCTTCAGTCCGGAGCTGCCAGAGTCGTCCTCCTGTCCGGAGCTGCCAGAGTCGTCCTCCTGTCCGGAGCTGCCAGAGTCTCCCTCCTGTCCGGAGCTGCCAGAGTCTCCCTCCTGTCCGGAGCTGCCAGAGTCTCCCTCCTGTCCGGAGCTGCCAGAGTCTCCCTCCATGTCCTCAGACATGGAAGGACGTTGAAAACCGACGTGTATCATTAAAACACTAAACAATCACAATGCAGTAACAATTGGTCACACTATTATATATTATTCTAATATGTATTCATTATATAATTGTGTCAGTTATTAATGATATTCATGATTCACATTTTTTACTGCACACTTTAAATGTTTTCCCTTGTCAGCCAGCCATCTCTGCTTTTCTGCTTCATGAAAAGCTGAGGTCTGGAACTTCTTCCAGGTCACCTCAGTCTCCATTCCTTGGCTTTGGTTACCTGGTGACTCACCCTGAACTGTAATCGCTACCTACAGTCATTGTGGAGAACAAACGTCAGTTTGGCGGCTGGAACGATGTGGATGGGTAGCCAGGGAATGGCCTTGGTACATAAAAATACTTTGCAGGACAATAAACATATTTGCCTGCCACTCCTACATATGTGAGGGATATTGGGGCCCTGTTTCAGCTCCTGATGACAAAACCTACACACACTCCTACTGTAGAGGGTTGCAGGTTTGCCGACTTCTTTTTGGTCATTCATTTTAATCAGAGACATATCCAATAAACCAAACTGTTGCTTTAACTGTGAATGTACTTTATTGTATACAATCCTCAAATAAAATGGATCATACATAAAATAAACAATGTATTTACATTAGGTCTAATATGTGTGTGTGTGTGTGTGTGTGTGTGTGTGTGTGTGTGTGTGTGTGTGTGTGTGTGTGTGTGTGTGTGTGTGTGTGTGTGTGTGTGTGTGTGTGTTTCAAGTCAGACTCAACTCAATTTAAACATATGTTTGTGACCAATAAATGTGATTTGATTTGAACAATACGGCTTCTACGCCTTCAGAGAAGGGCTAAGGATTTATAAAATAATTATAATAATATGATAATAATTATATTATTGTTTTCAATTATGTTCTGATTTAATCTTTTCAGTTTTTGTTGGAAAAGAGAGGGTTAAAAATAAAGAGATTTCTGCAAATATGTAAACACCACGGGAGTCCTCTTACATTTGGGAACTTTACAGTCCTATTGATCAAACAACCATGAAAAGGTAGGTTCTCTCTCCATCTGTTATGCACATCAACAACAAAAAAGATCAACAACTAATGCTAGCCAGAGCAAGATGAGCTACCCTCTTAAACTTGTTCAGCTAGTTGACCATCAAAATTGCACTGATAAATGATGGGGAATTGTAGCCTCCTTGTCCTTCTGCAGCTTGCCAGTCAAGGCATGCTTTGCCCAACCAAGCAATCAAGCTAACTGGCTAAAGTTGGCTAGCTTGCTAGCTACAGTAGCTACTTCCAGACACAATGAGAGAACACCTCACTCTGACCATTTTACTTGCCATAGCAGAGCTGGTTAGGCTGTTTACATGTTATCTAGAGCGTTCGTGACTAACTATTACTTTTTATGCCTACATTTCATTATACCAGTCATACTCAGCAGGTGTTGCGCATTTGTAATTCCATCAGTTGTTCTGCGCTCTGGCACACTAAGGTGAGAGTGCTCTGAAATCGGAGTAGATAGCCAGAGTGAATTTGCAAACGCAAGAGATATGCTAACTGGATAACCGTCCTTTTTTAAATGATTTTTTAAAATTCAAAATACAGGTCAACAATTGACATTCTTACATCATACTAAACAGAACGCAGGTATTAACGAGAAAATACTGAAACAAACTAAAAATGTTTTTTTAAATTAACAATTCTAGTGCAATTGTATTTACTCAGAAAAAAATCTTATTGTAATGATTTAGAAAAATGCTATTCTTGTTATTGTTCACAAGGGTTAATGTTGTAATAAAATAGTTAAATTCAATCAATTTTTTTTTAAATTTTGGTATAGAATTTTGGAATTTTGTTTGTGTATGAAGTATTAGGCAACAAGATAAAAAAAATCACAATCATTTCAGTGGTCTTGTTATCATTGCAATAGTAACATATTATATCTTTCATGTCGAAAACATAGGTAGTGTTCATAATGGTAAATAAGTATTTTGCAAGGTTTTCCCAAAATTCTGACACAAATTTGTGAGTGAGACAGATTCTCACCTTCTTTTTCACAGAAAACGCAGATATCATCAATTGCCACACATTTGGATATCATAGAATTACATGGATATATCTTATGTAAAATGTTAAAGTGCACTTCCTTAACTTTGTTTGGTATACAGTATTTGTAAGGCCTGTTCCAGAAAAACTTTCCTCTCGGTGTAAGTTGGCTTTGTGAATGAAGAATTTGTCTTATATATTTATTACAACAAGATTTCTCAAGTAAGCCCACACCTTCCAATCTGAGTTCTGGATAAACTTTGTGATCATTACCCAAGCTAAGATGAGCTTTCATTAGTGTAGTTAGACCACTGGGAACGGCTTTGATCACAGAAATAAACTCTCTGAAAGGTATTGAAAACTCTTTAATGTTATAAATTGTTCATATGTGAGAATATCACCCTTGTTGTCATAAACATCAAGAACAAAGTCAATATTCCTCTCATGCCAGCTGGGGTAGAACAATGACTTATTCCTTACAGTTATGTCTGAATTATTCCACAAAAGGGCTTTATGTGGGGAAAAATTGTGCAGGAAACATATTTTCCAGGCCATTAAAGCTTGTTGGTGAAACCTAGCCAATTTAGCAGGTAATCTTTCAGGAATATAATTACATTTCAGTAAAAATTGAAGACCTCCCAACTTTTTAAACACATTATTTGGAATAAAATACCATATTGAATCAGTCTTGATCAAACATATTTTCAACCAGTTGATCTTGAAAGTGATATTTATGTCAACAAAATCCAACACTTCCAGACAGCCTTCAGCTCTTTCGTTAGAAAGGACAGATTTTTTAGTTTGTGAGACTTATTTTTCCAGATGAAGTCAAGAAAGGTCTTATTGATCTCTTTACAAGTAGCAGGATTTACACATAACGATAATGCGGGGTACACAAAACGAGACAGTCCCTCTGCCTTGGACAGAAGTACTCTCCCAAGTATACAAAGATCTCTTTGTAGCGAATTATTGAATATATTTTTGGTTTTCTTAATTTTAGGAGAGAAATTCAAATGTTGTCTGACTAAGTGGTTTTTTGACAGATGTATTCCTAAATATTTAGCACAGTCCTTTACAGGAATATTTTCTATTTCTTTATCATTAAAGTCAAATAACATAAGATTTCACATTTAGAAACATTCAGTTTTAATCCTGATCCAATAGAAAATGCAGTTATCGCATTAAGGGCATGGGCGACCTGGTCTTTGTCTCTTAAGAAAAGAGTAGTATCATCAGCCAGTTGGGAAATGTTGATTTCTTTGTTAAAAATGGTTAAGCCATACAATTTGCATTATTCAGAATATCTAGAGATAGAAGTTCCACAACCAAAATGAATAAAAATGGCGAAATTGGGCATCCCTGTCGTACACTTCTGTTGATACTGAATCTTTTGGAAGTATTAAGGTTTAGTAACACAGAACTATTTATATCTTTGTAAAACATGCGAATTACTTTGATAAAATTTTCACCAAATCCAAAAAGTTTAAGAGACCTAAAGATAAATTCATGTTCAATTGTGTCAAAGGCTTTACAGAAGTCCAAAAATAAGACAACTGTCACGTTCTGACCCTAGTTCTTTTGTATTTTCTTTGTTTTAGTGTTGGTCAGGACGTGAGTTGGGTGGGTTCTATGTTTTCTGTTTCTATGTGGGGTTTTCGTTTGGCCTGATATGGTTCTCAATCAGAGGCAGGTGTTTGTCATTGTCTCTGATTGGGAGCCATATTTAGGTATCCTGTTTTCTGTTGGGGGTGTGGGTGTTTGTTTCCGTGTGAGTGTTTGTTGCCACACGGTACTGTTTCGGTTTCGTTCATGTTGACATTTATTGTTTTGTATTTCATAGTGTTCAGTTTATGTTTTAAAATAAACTTTATGGACACTTACCACGCTGCGCATTGGTCCTCCGATCCTTCTCGCTACTCCTCCTCAGATGAGGAGGAGGAATGCCGTTACAACAACCGCATCTGTGTCAATTGCATCTGAATAATCTATAAGGTCCAAGACTAAACGAATGTTAGAGCTTATGTAACGGCCCTTCATAAATCCTGTTTGAGTCTCATTTATAATGGTATCTATTCCTTTCTTTAATCTCTTGGCATAAACCAGAGCAATCAATTTGTAATCAATATTTAATAAATTAATTGGTCTCCAATTGTCATTGAGAGAAGGGTCTTTATCGGGCTTTGGAATCAATGAAATAAGGCCTTGTTTCATAGTGGAGACCATTTCCCCAGTTTTAATGCAATCTTGAAACGTATTAAAAATCGGGTCTTCTAGTAACTCCCAAAACTGTCTATAGAATTCAACTGACATGCCATCAGGGCCAGATGATTTCCCTTTTTTCATTGAATTCAGAGCCTCTCTAATTTCTTCAATTGACACAGGTGAATCGCAAACTGAGTGGAAATCATCCTCAATTACAGGGACATAATTCTGAATGTGTCAAATGTAGCTTTCACAACCATCTTCCTGAAATTGAGAGCTGTAAAGGTTTTCATAAAAGGAATTGACAAATTATGATTTTGTAATGGGATCTTTGCATAAAACATTGTTAATTTTGAGTGCAGTTATAGATGATCTTTTGTAGTTTCTCTTTTCAAGTGCAAAAAAGTAACTAGTGTTTCTTTCCCCCTCTTCAATCCATTTTGCTCTTGACCTTACAAAGGCTCCCTTTGCCAAATCTGTGTAAAGCTTTTCTAATTCTAGCTGTAAAGACTTGAATACAGAATCCTCTTCTTCAGATAGATTATCTTCCTTTAGAAAACTGTCAAGCTTGCTCATCATCTCTTTTTCTCTAAGGTTCTCTAAGTGCATCAGCTCTTTGGCACGTTTAATGGCTACCACTCTGACTTTATATTTGAAAAGTTCCCATCTACTTCCATGACCCAAGTCTTTTCTTGCAAAAATATCTTTAGCTAACGATTTGATGTTTTCAATGAGAGTAGTATCTTTAAGAAATGTGTTGTTTAATTTCCAATATCCTCGAGTACCTTTAAATTTGTTAGTAGCTTGTAAATTCAGGGAAATCAGCTGATGATCAGAAAAGGGAGCCAACTGATGATCTACATCTATGACAAATTGTAACAAAAAAGGGTAAATTAGGAATAAATCTATTCTAGATTTACGTGACATAGTTTTGTTGGTCCAGGTATAACCCTTTGCATCCGGATTGAAAAAATGCCAGGTGTCATCAACGGAGAGATCCTTGCATAATGTAGTGATGATATTGCTATTTTGAGGGCTTTGACTCGTTCTAGGAGGAAAACGATCAGCAGATGCATCAGGTGTTTCATTAAAATCCCCTGAAATAATTAGAAAAGCCTCTGAGTATTTGTTGTTTAAATCCTGTACTTTCCTGGTAAATTGGGTAAAAAGGGTCTTATTTGGAGCATGTGAGTTTTGTCCGTATACATTACAAATGATGAAAATAGCATTGTCAAGTTTAACAGTTACTATGACCCTTCTCCCGTCTTGTGAAGATGTGGATTCTAGAACGTCACCTTTAAACTTGTGAATAAGTGTCAAAACACCAGCAGAATGATTTGATCCATGACTGAAATAGGCCATATCTCCCCATTGTGCTTTCCAAAATTTTAAATCACTTTCACCCGAATGAGTTTCCTGAAGAAGGACAAAATCTGCGTTACTGCGTTTACAATATAAAAATTTAGTTTTCCTTTTTGTAAGATTTCTCAAACCCCTAACATTCAGACTAATGTTATTGAGTGAATTGAAAACGAACTCCTGCATTAGTAAAAGAACACAAATTAGATAACACAAGTAGTAATGTGAACAATAAAGCAAAGAGTGAACCTTGAGAGGATTGCTCTGACGGAAAACTACGCTCGGCTGAGGTAGCGGTGGTTAACAGAATAACAAATCTATTTACTTCCCTTTTTTTGGGGGGGACAAGTGTTCATCAGTTGTTGTTCGAATGGTACATTTACTCGTGGCAGTATATTAACTGTACTCTTGACAGTACTCACAGTTCCAGTTTGGTTAATGTCAACAGAGTTACCCAGTAATCATTCTTCTTTCGATAAACGCGTGTGGGCCTTTGAACCCAGCCTTCTTTCCCTCTTGTCGTGCCTTCTGTATAAGCGGCCACAGTTTCTCCCTGGCAGCCTGGTCCTGCGGTATCAGAGCTTCTTTGATGCGGAGTTTCTTCTCGTCAAGAAACTTGTTCCCCTTGGCCATTCTCCAGATGATGTCCCTGTAATGGCGCATAGTTAAGCGCGAAATGATATTACAAGGGGGTCCATCAGATCTTCATTTCCCAAGTCGATGTACCACATCAATCACGTCTCTTAGCCTGTTTTTGATGCACGGAGCCACCTTTCTCAGGATATTAATGACTGCTCTCTTTTACACCTTGGCTTTTCAGATTCCACCTGCGAGAGTACCATTGAAGTTCAGCTACATTCTCACACAGCTCATTATTTTGGGATCAATCAATCAATCAAGTTTATTTTATATAGCCCTTCGTACATCAGCTAATATCTCAAAGTGCTGTACAGAAACCCAGCCTAAAACCCCAAACAGCAAGCAATGCAGGTGTAGAAGCACGGTGGCTAGGAAAAACTCCCTAGAAAGGCCAAAACCTAGGAAGAAACCTAGAGAGGAACCAGGCTATGAGGGGTGGCCAGTTCTCTTCTGGCTGTGCCGGGTGGAGATTATAACAGAACATGGCCAAGATGTTCAAAATGTTCATAAATGACAAGCATGGTCAAATAATAATCAGGAATAAATGTCAGTTGGCTTTTCACAGCCGATAACTAAGAGTTGAAAACAGCAGGTCTGGGACAGGTAGGGGTTCCATAACCGCAGGCAGACCAGTTGAAACTGGGACAGCAGCAAGGCCAGGTGGACTGGTGACAGCAAGGAGTCATCATGCCCGGTAGTCCTGACGTATGGTCCTAGGGCTCAGTTCCTCCGAGAGAGAGAAAGAAAGAGAGAAGGAGAGAATTAGAGAGAGCATACTTAAATTCACACAGGACACTGGATAAGACAGGAGAAGTACTCCAGATATAACCAATTGGCCCTAGCCCCCCGACACAAACTACTGCAGCATAAATACTGGAGGCTGAGACAGGAGGGGTCAGGAGACACTGTGGCCCCATCCGATGATACCCAGGGCCAAACAGGAAGGATATAACCCCACCCACTTGCCAAAGCACAGCCCCCGCACCACACGAGGGATATCTTCAGCCACCAACTTACAATCCTGAGACAAGGCCGAGTATAGCCCACAAAGATCTCCACCACAGCACAAACCAAGGGGGGGGCGCCAACCCAGACAGGAAGATCACGTCAGTAACTCAACCCACTCAAGTGACGCACCCCTCCTAGGGACGGCATGAAAGAGCACCAGTAAGCCAGTGACTCAGCCCCTGTAATAGGGTTAGAGGTAGAGAATCCCAGTGGAGGGGAACCGGCCAGGCAGAGACAGCAAGGGCGGTTCGTTGCTCCAGAGCCTTTCCGGGATTGCAGTTTCTTCAACTCATTCTCTAGGAACGTTATCTTTTCCTTGTTGGCGCTCACAATTTTGTGTTGCTGACTGACAGTTTCTGACAAATTATCGATCTTCTTTGACGTTTCTTCGGTAGCCCGCTCTATGATGGACACTTTGGAGAGCGTGGCGTCTTGTTTAGTAGACATTTTGGAGAATGTGTCATCTTGTTTAGTAGACACTTTGGAGATCGTGTCGTCTTGTTTAGTAGACAGGGATTGGATTGCGGAGAAAAGTTCAGACTTGGAAATGTCCTCTTTTACTTTTTTCACCGGTGGATTTTTAATTGGGGTCTGAGGTAAAGAGGTTGGAAGGATTTCATCCTGGTCAGTTTTGTTCTTTCTCTTGCTTGAGTTCGCGACTTCTTGTGTATCCATGCTGATCTGGTTCTCGTTGTGGCTAGCTAACGTTAGCATGTCTGCCGTCTTCTGTGAGACTTGGATATTCCGTCTACTATTGTCTTTCTGTCGTGTTCTTCCCATTCAACTTGCCAAAAACGAACTCTAAACTTATCCTATGTTGCTAAGACAAGTTATAGTTAGTTTCTTTCTACATTGATAGCCAATATTAGACTGTTAACCTTTCAGTGATACCCATCCTGGATCCGGGATCCTCCTCATCAAAAAAGCTGACTAGCATAGCCTAGCCTAACGGGACAGGGATATCATATAATATAATTTTCATGAAATCACAAGTCCAATACAGCAAATGAAAGATAAACTTGTGAATCCAGCCATCATTTCCGATTTTTAAAATGTTTTACAGCGAAAACACAATATGTATTTCTATTAGCTAACCACAATAGCCAAACACACAACCGCATATTTTCACCATGTTTCCACCGCATAGGTAGCTTTCACAAAACCGACAAAATAGAGATATAATTAGTCACTAACCAAGAAACAACTTCATCAGATGACAGTCTTATAACATGTTATACAATACATTTATGTTTTGTTCGAAAAATGTGCATATTTGAGGTATAAATCATAGTTTTACATTGCAGCTACCATCACAAATAGCACCGAAGCAGCCAGAATAATTACAGAAAGCAACGTGAAATACATAAATACTCATCATAAAACATTTATGAAAAATACATGGTGTACAGCAAATGAAAGATAAACATCTTGTGAATCCAGCCAATATTTCAGATTTTTTAAGTGTTTTACAGTGAAAACACAATGTAGACTTATATTAGCTTACCACAATAGCCAAACACACAAACGCATTTATTCACCGCAGAGGTAGCTTTCGCAAAAACCAGCAAAAGATATAAAATGAAATCACTAACCTTTGGACAACTTCATCAGATGACAGTCTTATAACATCATGTTATACAATACACTTATGTTTTGTTCGAAAATGTGCATATTTAGCGCTGCAATCGTGGTTATACATTGTGAATATGTAGCAACATTTTCCCAGAATGTCCGGAGATATTTTGGACACTCACCTAATCTGACCAAAGAACTCATCATAAACTTTACATAAAAATACTTGTGGTATGGCAAATGAAAGATACACTGGTTCTTAATGCAACCGCTGTGTTAGATTTTTAAAAATAACTTTACCATAACATACAGATTGCGTTATTGTGAGACAGCACTCACCAAAACGGCGGAGAATAGGACTCAACATTTGACACAGAAATACGAAATAACATCATAAATGTTTTCTTACTTTTGTTGAGCTTCCATCAGAATGTTGTACAAGGAGTCCTTGGTCCAGAATAAATCGTTGTTTGGTTTTATAATGTCCATTTCTTCTGTCGAATTCGCGCCACAATGCTAGCTAAGGTTACTAACATTCCCACCCTCTCTTGGCGCAAAGAACGGAAAACTCCAAAAGTCCCAAAAAACGTTGAATAAACTGATGAAACTCGGTTGAAAAAACCTACTTTATGATGTTTTTCTAATATGTATCAAATAAAATCAGAGCCGGAGATATTTGCCGTGTAAACCAAACGCTTTTCAGAAGGCAATGTCGAGGTTCTTCTCGCGCCTTGGAAAACTGACAAAATGGCTGACCTGCCACTCCAAAAGCTCTTGTTCGACCTCAGATCAAGCTAGACACCCCATTCCACCTTCCACTGCCTGTTGACATCTAGTGGAAGGCGTATGAAGTGCATGCATATCGATAAATATAAGGCAATTGAATAGGCAGGCCCTGAAACAGAGCCTCGTTTTCAGATTTTTCACTTCCTGTCTGGAAGTTTGCTGCAAAATGAGTTCTGTTTTACTCACAGATATAATTCAAACAGTTTTAGAAACTTGAGAGTGTTTTCTATGCATTAGTAATAATAATATGCATATTGTATGATCTAGAATAGAGTACGAGGCAGTTTAATTTGGGCACGATTTTTTCCAAAGTGAAAACAGCGCCCCCCCTATTGACAAGAAGTTAACCACCTAACCCTCAATGTTGCTTTGACGAGCGAGAAAACACTTCCTCTCACAGCGACGTCATCTTGGCTTTTTCTCTGGATAACAGTCCTTCAGATTGTTGCTAGCTAACCAAATGACACCTGCATTTCTAGCTGTGTATAGCCAACGAAAAACTAATGAGGGTAAAAGTCAGTCACTCACCCACTCCCCAATTGCATGAAATGACATCTTCCTAGCAGCTAGTTAGCTATGTAGCTAACGTTAGGCTCTCTGTTTTTTTATCTTGCAACGTAAATAGATACGCTAGTCTATTTGCCACGTTATGACTGACTTTTGATCATTGCCTTTGCTAGTTTGATTGTATTGACATTCCCAGTCTTAGTGACAATTCTGCCATTTTTGGCCAGAATATTTAGTCAATCAAACTGAAACAGTGCATCCCGAATGGAGGCAGCAAACAATGTACCAGGCCAGCTGTGATTTACAACCTGATAGCAATATTTTCTGGACTACCAAGAAATGTATTGGTGAATTATATTAATCATGCATTGATCTGAAGCCATCTATTCTGCCAACAATGCCTTAGCGTACATGATGGAATGTTGAGTCAAATAGAACCTATTTTTTAAACTTCTTATGAAGTTTAATTGTAGCATAAACTGGGAATTGTATATTTTTGACTGATATCATGATTGTCTGTATGATTCATATTTGGCATTTGGTGTTATTTGATTAGGATCCCCATTAGCTGTTGCAAAAGCAGCAGTTAATCTTCCTGGGGTCCACACAGAACATGAAACATAATGACAGAATGACATCATACAGAACATCAATAGACAAGAACAGCTCAAGGACAGAACTACATACATTTAAAAGGGACAAGTAGCCTACATATCAATACATACACACAAACTAACTAGGTCAAATATGGGAGAGGCGTTGTGCCGTGAGGTGTTGCTTTATCTGTTAATTTGAGCATTATGAGATTGAAGGATGTTCCATGCAATAAGGGCTCTATATAATACTGTACGCTTTCTTGAATTTGTTCTGGATTTGGGGACTATGAAAAGACCCCTGGTGGCATGTCTGATGGGATAAGTGTGTGTGTCAGAGCTGTGTAAAATTTACTATGCAAACAATTTGGGATTTTCAACACATTAATGTTTCCTATAAAAATAAGAAGTCAGTTTCTCCTCAACTCATAGCCAAGAGAGACTGGCATGCATCGTATTTATATCAGCCCTCTGATTACAATGAACTGCAAAACATGCCGCTCTGTTCTGGACCATCTGCAGCTTAACTAGGTCTTTCCTTGCAGTACTGGACCACACAACTGGACAGTAATCAAGATTAGATAAAACTAGAGCCTGCAAAACTTGCTTTTTGGAGTGTGGTGTCAAAAAAGCAGAGCATCTCTTTATTATGGCCAGACCTCGCCCCATCTTTACAACCATTGAATCTATTTGTCTCATCACTTCCACGCTTCTGGGAGGTAGGGTGAACAATGAGCTTGTCATAGCGGATGTAAGCAATGTCCCCAAGCGCTCTAGCAGCTTTCATGGCTGGGATCAGTTTTTTCCCTATTCTGGCGCACAGCGTCAGGATAGTCCTTGCTGAAGAAGATATAAGTTCCTCTCAAGTTCTTGGCTCTTTCCAGAACAACTACATTGGTTTGAACCTCAGGAACTTGACCAGGAAATTGTTGGGTTTTCCAGTCCTGTGTGCGCGCTCCACCTCAATCTACCTGTGGTCCATCTTCAATTTCTCAGAGATCATTTCCCTCACTTTGTCCTCAGACTCCGTCCAGGTCTCATGTGGAGATTCTGTAATTCCGTCCACAACCATGTTGTTCCGGCTTGATTGTCCCTGGAGACAGTCTGATTGATCTGTCATTGTTACCATGGATTCACACACAGAACTGATGTCCTCTCTCAATGACTTACAGATTGCTGTTATCTTGCCGTTCTCCTGTATCATCTCGTCGAGTTGACCCTGGGAGAACTGCAAACTGTTCTTCAGGTCCTGGACCTCTGGTAAGGTTGTCCATTCTTTTATTGGTAGAATCCACGAGTGTTTGGACAAAACAGTTGGAGCTATTTTCTTGTTGTTGTAACAACTGCTTGTAGGTCTCTTTTTATTCATTTAAAATATCCTTCACGTGTGATAGACAGACACCACTGTCCTCAACGGTACTCCCGCCGGCTTTGGTCTTTGTCATGGTAGCTAGCAACATAGGTTACGCTGTTACTCCTCGCAGTTCCAGACAGGACAGGTCACAGGGAAGATTGAAAACGTATCATATTTTTTTATTTTTTTTATTTTTTTATTTCACCTTTATTTAACCAGGTAGGCTAGTTGAGAACAAGTTCTCATTTGCAACTGCGACCTGGCCAAGATAAAGCATAGCAGTGTGAACAGACAACAACACAGAGTTACACATGGAGTAAACAATAAACAAGTCAATAACATGGTAGAAAAAAGAGAATCTATATACAATGTGTGCAAAAGGCATGAGGAGGTAGGCAATAAATCGAATAATTACAATTTAGCAGATTAACACTGGAGTGATAAATCATCAGATGATCATGTGCAAGTAGAGATACTGGTGTGCAAAAGAGCAGAAAAGTAAATAAATAAAAGCAGTATGGGGGGGTGAGGTAGGTAAATTGGGTGGGCTATATACCGATGGACTATGTACAGCTGCAGCGATCGGTTAGCTGCTCGGATAGCAGATGTTTAAAGTTGTTGAGGGAGATAAAAGTCTCCAACTTCAGAGATTTTTGCAATTCGTTCCAGTCGCAGGCAGCAGAGAACTGGAAGGAAAGGCGTCCAAATGAGGTTTTGGCTTTAGGGATGATCAGTGAGATACACCTGCTGGAGCGCGTGCTACGGGTGGGTGTAGCCATCGTGACCAGTGAACTGAGATAAGGCGGCACTTTACCTAGCATAGCCTTGTAGATGACCTGGAGCCAGTGGGTCTGACGACGAACATGTAGCGAGGGCCAGCCGACTAGGGCATACAGGTCGCAGTGGTGGGTCGTATAAGGTGCTTTAGTAACAAAACGGATGGCACTGTGATAAACTGCATCCAGTTTGCTGAGTAGAGTATTGGAAGCTATTTTGTAGATGACGTCGCCGAAGTCGAGGATCGGTAGGATAGTCAGTTTTACTAGGGTAAGTTTGGCGGCGTGAGTGAAGGAGGCTTTGTTGCGAAATAGAAAGCCGACTCTAGATTTGATTTTGGATTGGAGATGTTTGATATGAGTCTGGAAGGAGAGTTTGCAGTCTAGCCAGACACCTAGGTACTTATAGATGTCCACATATTCTAGGTCGGAACCGTCCAGGGTGGTGATGCTAGTCGGGCGTGCGAGTGCAGGCAGCGAACGGTTGAAAAGCATGCATTTGGTTTTACTAGCGTTTAAGAGCAGTTGGAGGCCACGGAAGGAGTGTTGTATGGCATTGAAGCTCGTTTGGAGGTTAGATAGCACAGTGTCCAAGGAAGGGCCAGAAGTATACAGAATGGTGTCGTCTGCGTAGAGGTGGATCAGGGAATCGCCCGCAGCAAGAGCAACATCATTGATATATACAGAGAAAAGAGTCGGCCCGAGAATTGAACCCTGTGGTACCCCCATAGAGACTGCCAGAGGACCGGACAACATGCCCTCCGATTTGACACACTGAACTCTGTCTGCAAAGTAGTTGGTGAACCAGGCAAGGCAGTCATTAGAAAAACCGAGGCTACTGAGTCTGCCGATAAGAATATGGTGATTGACAGAGTCGAAAGCCTTGGCCAGGTCGATGAAGACGGCTGCACAGTAATGTCTTTTATCGATGGCGGTTATGATATCGTTTAGTACCTTGAGCGTGGCTGAGGTGCACATCTGCAAAGTAGTTCAAATGCTGTCAGTTCAGATTCACATGGAATTGTTGTGCAATTTAAATGTTTAAATATGAAACTATTTGTGAAAACCTGAAATGTATTTTTAGCTTCTAAATGAGAAAAATATGATTATGCTCACTCAGTGGCCCCCACCAAGTGAACAGGCATTGGTTGTGAACTAGGAAACATGCGATTCTCTCCCCCACTACAAAAGCCCATTGACGAAAGTCAACTTCTTGTTCCCGATGACGTGAGGACTGCTGTCCATACGTTTAAAATGGCTAATATCGACAACAGAACTAAGCCAACCTCAGCGTGAGCTCTGGTTGCGAATGGTTGAACGACTACAACCTAACGAAATTAACATTGTGTTCCCGACAAAATGAAGACTGGTGTCCATATGTTTAAAAAGGCTAATTTCAACGTGGATGTGACGATCGCAACGCTGGAAGGATGATTTTTGACTATACCAGCCGGAATATAGCATGAGTTTATAGTATGGCAACTTGGTATGAACTTTGAACTCTTATTCACTAAAGAAGGGATACATCCTAGACGTCGAGTTATCAGTAGCAGCTGTAAACGTGGGCTAGGAAAGGACGAACAATCTCTTCAGAACGACAGGGTACTATCACGTATGTGCTCTACCACACAATACAACGTATTCGCCCAGACATATTTTTCAAAAGACAAGGGAGATCTCTTCTGGGCAACCCAGCCTGCCATCTTCGACCAATCTATCGAAGCGCAGCTCAGAGTAAATATATTTATTGCATTTTCCTTTTCCGAATGGGTGGTTATTTAGAATGCATAAGATTCTGTATTTACGATAGCATAGCTTCATAAGGTCCAATAGAGACCCAATCCTTTTACTCCTCAGTCTTCCCGCGCTTCCATTCAATCCCAAACCCCTTTGTTTGTGTAACCAGCCATCTTATCGGTTTCGTCCGCCATGGACATCATCTTTTATGACATAATTAGTAATCAATGTATGATCCATCCTGTGTATATGTAATTCTGTGTGACTATTTAGTAAATAAATAATTAAACCAAATGTTGTATTGCTGATTCAAATTGTGGTTAGAGTGGTTAGAGTGTTGGACTACTAACCGAAAGGTTGCAACATTGAATCCCCGAGCTGACAAGGTAAAAATCTGTTGTTCTGCCCCTGAACTGTTCATTGGCCGTCATTGAAAATAAGGATTTGTTCTTAACTGACTTGCCTAGTTAAATAAGGGTAAAATAAAAAAAGGCCAGGGTTCATGAAGATAACCAATCATTTTACGTCATTCAGATGAGACTGAATAAGGTGACGATTAATAATTGACTGCTATTGATAGAAAAGATTACCAGGGCTTTATAAGTTTTTTCGGAAGACAACAGCTCTAAACATTCTTCTGTGGTGCCTCGACTTCCTGGTTAATTACATTTACATGATTAGTTTAATCAGGTAATATTAATTACAGAGAATTTATTTGATAAAATAGCATGTCATATATCACTTAATCCATGTAATCCATAATAAAGACACGACAGTAGCCTACTAACTAACACTACACTTTTTCAATACCTGGTTTGCATACCCATTGTTGCCTTAGTTAGCATTTACTGGTAGATTTCATAAGTCTTTCCTATCCTACCGGCTACTGATGTCATTCTTCTGTGAGCTGATCCATGCCAAAACCAGTTGAGAGCTGCACACTCTTGCTGCCTGCAGATGATATTCCGCTGAAACTAGGCTGTGTGCGTGGCGTGCTTTGTGTATAATTTTCATCTGCTTTGGGATTGTGTATGCTGCTTTGCGCATGATTTCTCTATTGTAATACATCATTGATAAGTCGTACACCTCCCCTACACTACTTTGATATGCATCAGTAGGGATTAAGAAGTGAGTATACGTAATGCCCACTGAAAAAAATGTGGGTTTACGGTTTATACCTGCGAATACCCTCCACGCGGCACCCGGGGATTCTTTGGCTAAACATCCCTAAACCTGGGTGTAATATATTTCTGGCCACTGGTTGGTTTAGTGGCGCTAGTCTGATTTTCCATAGGGAACACTGTAAACAGATGTGCATATTTCTTCGCCCAGCAGTAGTCACTGAGCTAGCAAGTTAAAGTTAGCTAGTCCCAGAAATGTACGCTCAGCCTGTTAATTGTTTCTGTCCGATTGGATTTACCTTACTAAATCAGCATGGCTTAACATAGTTTATTTGGTTTTTGACCTCAACATTCTTACTGTTTAGATAGTTTGATGGCTAACATTCTAGCTTCTGCTAGCTGGCTATTGCTAATGACGCTAACGGTGCTAGCTAACCTATGTGGATGCCTCCATCTAGTACCCAAGAGCAGCAGACCAGTAAGCAGTGTTGTAGTACTCGAGACCAGTCTCGGTCTCGAGTCCGGTCTCGAGACAACATATTGAGTGTGTCAGTCTACCACATATTGAGTGTCTCAGTCTTGTCTCTGTGTCAGATAGATTTGTACTCGGTCGTGAGCCGGTCTCAGGCGTACCGCGCGAAGGTTGCAAGTTCAAATCCAGCGATATAAAGTTGTTTTGGATATTTGGGTTTTAAGCCTATCCAAAACCTTAACCCTTACTTTAACAATTTGGAGTTAATGCCTAACCTAAATATTTCTGAGTTAATGCCTAAACTTAACCCTAACCTTAAAAATATGGAGTTAATGTCTAAACTTAACCTTAAACACTTTGAAATTTGACATCTGAGAAACATGGATCAACGTCTAAGTCTGACGTGAGACTGGGAGAACGTGTAGGAGCTATAGTGTGTCTGTTTGCCTTCCATATAACGAATAGAGGTAATTGGGCTGTGGACCTACACAGTGTTAAGCTCTCACTTGTCACCAAAGTTGCCACATATGAATCCACTATGACTGGATTTAGCTAGCAGTATACGAAGCACGGCGAAAGAGATATATCAAATATGAAGTGAGTTAAGGAAGGGCATCAACACATCAAAGGGATGGATTGGGAGGGAGAGAGAGAGATTAAAGGAAGCCTTGAAGGAGTGGGTGAAGGAGACCAAGGCCTGGGGGTTGTAGCCACACAGGCCGGGCCAGTCAATACTTGACCCAGCAACATTGCTCCTTTGACAGGCAGAGAACCATGCTCCTGGCTCTCAAGGATTTAGAGAACAACATTGAGATAGGAGGAGAGGAGAGGGAGAGAGAAGAGGGGGGTGAGAGGATGGGGGAAGACACTGAGTCATCGGTGGTATGATGCGATGGTCATGTGATGGTCACTGTCTTTTCTCTCTGCCTCTCTCTCTTCCACCCGTATTCCTCTCGCACCTGTGTGGTAGTTATGTATTTTTTTTCATGTATTATTCTCGTTTCAAAGGTCAAACAATAAATACTGCTGTTCTCAATAGCATAAATATCTAAGCCCTTGGACGATATTGTGAAAAAGACCAGATAACTGTATATAAACTTGATTATCCCAAACCCCACCTGTGCTGGCCCAGCCCCTGTCCTGTATTGCATTGCTCTGGCCTGCTCTAGCCTGCCTCACTGTGCATAGGCGGACTGCGCACATTAATATGTATTGGGAGAAGCTGCAGAGTCCCCATGCCCTCCACGTTGCCTCGCTCAGCCAACCCTTCTACCATTTCAACAGGCGAATCTTCCACAAGTTATAGTTTCCTGAGGCCATTACGGTAAATGTTGAACAGATCATTCAGAGCGAAAAGTGTAAATCAGATAGAGATGTGTTTCCCTGGATGTGTCAAATAGAGACTTGTCAGCTCTCTATGCTACGTTTCTATCTGCTCTTTCTTCTCCAAGGTCTTTTATTATTTCACCACCCAGTCGTTTCATCACCAGAGAAATCCCTTGAATGCACCTGAGCATGCACACACACACACACACACACACACACACACACAAAGGGGATTAAAAGATTTGTGTCCCAGGCGTGAAGTCTTGGGAGAATGTGTGCCTGACTTACTGGGTTGCGGCCTAGAGGCCTTGATTTCGAAATAAGTATGAAACCTAGCGCCTCTCTCTCTCTCTCTCTCTCTCTCTCTCTCTCTCTCTCTCTCTCTCTCTCTCTCTCTCTCTCTCTCTCTGCCTCTCTCTCTCTCTCTCTCTCTCTCTGCCTCTCTCTCTCTCTCTCTCTCTCTCTCTGCCTCTCTCTGCCTCTCTCTGCCTCTCTCTCTCTCTGCCTCTCTCTCTGCCTCTCTCTCTGCCTCTCTCTCTCTCTGCCTCTCTCTCTCTCTCTCTGCCTCTCTCTCTCTCTCTCTCTCTCTGCCTCTCTCTCTCTCTCTCTCTCTCTGCCTCTCTCTCTCTCTCTCTCTGCCTCTCTCTCTCTCTCTCTCTCTCTCTCTCTCTCTCTCTCTCTCTCTCTCTCTCTCTCTCTCTCTGCCTCTCTCTCTCTCTGCCTCTCTCTCTCTCTGCCTCTCTCTCTCTCTCTCTGCTTCTCTCTCTCTCTGCCCCTCTCTCTCTCTCTCTCTCTCTCTCTCTCTCTCTCTCTCTCTCTCTCTCTCTCTCTGCCTCTCTCTCTCTCTCTCTGCCTGTGATGACTTTATTTGTGACAGACTTAGACTGAGGGCGGTCTCTTAACTGTAACACATGAAGCCCACTGACTGACATACAAAGGGATGTAAAGAACGGAGTCAATTTTATGTGTGTGTACATGCGTGTATGACACATAAAAGCCCCATCCCACCCCCTCCTCCCCCTCTGCAACCCCATGGGCGTGGGCTTTGCAATGGGCTTCAGGAGAACGTGTACACTCCCTAATTTGTCAAAAAATAAATAATAATAAAATAAATAAAAACCTGTCACTATTCATTCACTATTTTTTCTCCCCTGATTTTCCTCATTGTTTGAAAGCCCTGCATTATTCAGGATTGTTGTAATGTGTCAGGGGTTCTTCAAATCCCTCCTTGCCTTTCTTTTCTGATGAGCTCTGATGATTCTGACAGTTCCTGACCCGCTTTTCAGGAAAACCCATTGTGTGTCGGCTGTAGACAAGACGAAAGGCTCTCTGTCTTCTCAAAGAAACAGCCCGAGACCTTTGAAAATCCTCAACAATGCGAGCCCATTTCTGTATTGTCTTTCACGGAGCCAAAGACAGGGGTGTGGGAGGGTGGGTTGTGTGGGTGTGCGTGTGTGTGTGCATGTGTGTCTCCTTCAGTACTCTAGTTCAAAGACAGACGACTAGAAAAAGAATCATCATCAAAATGACTGAGGAAGATATATTCATTCACATCTGTGTTGGCAACAACATTCTCTAGTGGAAACAAAAGTATTGTAATATGCTATTTACAGTGAGGCAAATTGATTTGCTGAAGAATGTTTTTTGTTTCATATGATTGTGTTTTCCTTTTCGTGTTTTGTGTTTGCTTTTCATAGTATTGTGTAATTGATGTGTGTCACGCCTACTCCCGCTCCCACGCTCCGGCACTCGACGTTGCAGCAGAAGAGGAAGACATCTCCCAGTCGGTCAATGAACAGGGACATCTAGTCTGCCAACACTACAATCAGCTAGCACAATTGGGTTCAGCTATGGAAGGGTTCCTCTGCGTCTTCCACCACCTCGACAACACCTGACAGGATTCACCTCCAACTAGCGGTTGCCCTCCTACCAAAAGTCATTCCAGCGAGCCAGCCCCCCAGCCTACCCACCAGTCAGCCCAGGTCAACGATGCCCGACTGTCCCTCCCAGACAAGTATGAATCAGCAATACACACATTTGCTTAATTATTTATTTACTAACTAACTAAATCATCACACAGAATGCGTAAACACACACAGCATAGGTTATTGATTACATACACAATGCAATGAAAACAGGACCCTAGTTTGGTTACACAATGGAAAGGGAGGGCATACTAGTAGAGGGAGAGACAAGGAGTTAACTTATTGTACATACATTTGGAAACTACGCTCACCATAGCCAGAATATTTAGCACCCTAACAGCCACTCATTCGGATTAGAAATGTAATATATTTTTAAGCGTATATGTCTTTCTCTGTCGTCTCTCTGTTGAAACCACTTGATCCGTCTCGGGAGTAGTTCGATGTACGTCTCTGGTTGTCCACCAGAGGTCACGATGTCCTTCTTAGTTGAAGGCTACTTTGTCTTGGAGTGTTCTTAGAATGAAACTTCGGTCAAATTGTCCTAGACTACTTTACCTACCCAGCTGCAGACTGAATATGTGGTCTAGTCTTTACCTTCTTCACTCGTCGAGAGTTTCAGAGGGTCTTACCATTTTCTGGTCTTTCAACATGTGGACCACGTTCTCATGTTCTATGGTCTGTATTTAAATTCTCAGCGAGTACTGAGAAGCACTCTGGCCTGAAAGGCGGTTCCATCATGTTGACATGAACTCTGAGCTCACTTGGGCATGGCTACGGACTGGGCACAAGTTTGCAGGAAAAACAATCCTCATTTAGAAGGCAAAACTCACATTGCTATCTTTTCAAAAATATTTTCATATTTAATCATATACGTTGTACAACATTTAGATGTAAATCTGATATATGCAGTGTGAAAGCTCTTTAAAGTTCCAATGTTTTTGTTATAACGTCTTTCTGATAATAGACATTAATTTCCCGTATTCCATCTATTATCATTCCCAACATTCAGATGTTGAAATATATTGTCCCAGTGTCCATTGTTTGATGTTTAAATGTTTTGGGCAAGAGTATCTCTGTAACACCCAGACATTCCATTCTCCCAAACTAGAGACCAAGAAAGAGAAAGTTCTCTCTATATTTTATGACCGGCTGCTAAGTCATAAAACCGGCCCTGTGAGAGAGAAAGAGTTTGGCTATCTGTCAGCCATTGCCAGTTGATCTGGCACCTTTGATCCTCACCAAGGGGAGAGAGTCATGACACCATGAAGGCAGAGTGACATCGCCGGAGACAGCTGGGACTATGTTTCTATTGTGGTGTCTGGTGCGTAATCCATCTCCCGGGGTAGGCGTAAGAATTCCATCATCATCGCTTTCGGCCAAACCCTTCCGGGTTTCCATTTCAGTGGCTGGCTGTCCCTCGTGTTGTCTCGACAGCTTTAGTGGATTACGGTGCCGCGGAGGCCCTCAACCAGGCCCTCGCCTCCTCCTTGAACATCAACTCATACCTGCTCTCCTCTCTTTTTCTGGTCCAAGCCTTGGGACCTCTGCACCAATAAAGCCTTCCTCATCATCAATGCACCCGTACACAAAGTCATCCTTGGCCTCGCCTAGCGCCAACATCAGGACCTTACCATTTCCTGGTCAAGGATGAGAATCATCGCCTGGGCACCTGGATGTTGGAAGACCTGCTTTCCCTTACCATGTGGTTCCACGTTGGTTTAGAGTCCTGTGGTTGCCCAGACCAACATCCTGGAGGTTTACCAGGATCTCCGGGAGGTCTTCTCCAGGACCCGCACCACCTGTCTCCCTCCTTATCACCCCTGGGACTGTGCCATCGACCTGCGTGCAGACCCTTCACCTCTGTGCAGCCACGTCCACCCTCTGTTGGTGGATGAAACCGAGGCCTTGGAGGAGTACATTCTGGAGGCTCTCCAACAGGGTTTAATCCGCTCATCCACCTCCCCAGTGTCAGCAGGCCTCTTTTTCGTGGCCAAGAAAGACGGAGTTCTACGTCCATGCATCGATTACAGAAGCCTCAATTCCATCACCACCAAGAACTGCTACCCTCTCCTGTTGGTTCCGGCCATCATCGAACAGCTCCGCAGGGCCGTTTTTTTTACTAAACTGGACCTGTGGAGTGCCTACAATCTAATCTGGATCCGGGAGGGGGATGAATGGAAAACAACAACTTAATGGAGAAACTATGGGCCACGGCCAGCCTCACATCCGGGTACCGGCCTCAGTCCAACAGGCAGGTGGAAAGGACCAACCAGGAGATGGGGAGTTCCTTAGGAGTCACTGCCAGGACCAGCAGGGCGAGTGGGCCCGGTTCCTTCCCTGAACGGAGTATGCCCAGAACTCACTTTGTTAGTCCTCCACCGGGTGGACTCCCTTCCAGTGTGTCCTGGGATATCAGCCAGCCCAGGCCCCATGGACCTCGGGCCAGACTGAAGCCTCTGTGGTGGACGTATGGTTCCGCACACAGAGGAGGTTTGGAACGCTGCCCACGTGAGGCTCCAACGCGCCGTCCGCTGCCAGAAGGAGCAGGCGGACTGCCACCTCAGTGAGGCTCACGTGTTCCATCCTTGTGATCACATCTGGCTCTCCACAAGGAACCCCCCGCTCCACCTGCCCTGCCGACAGCTGATGCCCCGGCTTGTGAGACCTTGAGGGGCAATGAGGTTGATTACAACTCCCCATCAACTACCGGTGGTTCCTGGTCCCCTGGTTGGTACCATCCCCCGAGACAACCGTCCACCTTCCCTGGACATCAATGATACCCCCAGGTCCCTCCTGGACTCCCAACGTCGTGGGTCCAGTTCCTGGTGGACTGGGAGGGGTATGGTCCAGAGGAGCACTTTTAGGTCCCATTTCCATCTCCTGTTATGTCCCGCTCCTCGCCCTCGGGCCTGTGTCGTCCTGGCCTGTGTCGTCCTGCGGCTGGAGCCGCACGTCGGGGGTGGGGGTGGTAATGTTATGCCTAGTCCTGCACCTCCACTTCTGTGCTCGATGTTGCCGGTCTACTGAACACCGGGGTAGTCATTACGCACACCTGCTCCCCATTGTTACACACACCTGGACCTCATAATCACCTTGATTACTCTCTGTGTATACCTTGATTACCCCTGTGTATAGCACCGCTGTTGTTATTTACTGCTGTTCTTTAATTATTTGTTATTCTTATCTGTTACTTTTTCTTTTTTTTTCTTAAAATTGCATTGTTGGTTAAGGGCTTGTAAGTAAGCATTTCACTGCAAGGTCTACACCTGTTGTATTCGGCGCATGGACAAATCCAATTTGATTTGATTTGATTTCTTTGCAGCAATTCGACCACGAAGGACTGGTTCACGCAGTCTCCTCTGAACAGTTGATGTTGAGCTGTGTCTGTTACTTGAACTATGTGAAGTATTTATTTGGGCTGCAATCTGAGGTGCAATTAACTATATTTTGATTTGTTTAACACTTTTTTGGTTACTACATGATTCCATGTGTGTTATTTCACAGTTTTGATGTCTTCACTATTGTTTTACGACAGCGTTTCTTAAAGTATGGGTCGTGACCCAGAGTGGGTCGCGGACCTGTTAATGGTGGGTCGCGACGTAAATGTATAATTATTTCATTAATTTAATTAATTTGGCCAAGTGCAACTGCGCTCTCGGTTCAGTGCGCTCTCTGCTTATCAGCGGTTTGAGGGGAGGTTGTAGAGGGAGATGCCCATGTGACCCACACGCTGCAGCGCTGTCGTTCAAGCCACTGACTTGTTATTCCCACTCGCCATCACTCACTTCTCTCATGAAATGGACTCATGCTAGCCACAAGTCCTGACTGAGGTCAATCGTCATGACACGCAAATACTGTGATTACTTTTTTGTCTCTTTCATTCAAACTTTGAGAAATAACGAGGTGCGCCCACAATGTGTTTTGTGCGGGGAAGTCCTTATTAATGAGTCTCTCGAAATGAACAAATTAATAAAACGACACGTCCTGACCAAACATCCACAGCATGCTGGTAAACCCAGGGAGTTCTTTCAGAACAGGGCAGAATCCTTCAGGAAACAGTGCTTCGAAAGTGGAAAAGTAAGTCAACTAGCAAGGCATTGTCATTTTATAACAGGTGATGGTAAGCAGAAATAAGGGAGTACTATCTCTCATAGTAGTAGATGTGAGTTTCTCTTTCAAACAATCCCCAGGCCTTGTACACAGCTAACGTAAACTCACTCACTTTTGTACATCACCTTGGTCCTTACAATTGACCTTATTTTAGCGCCCCAAAAATGTAATACTTCCAGATCAACTGTAATGTCAATACCATTGTAAAGCACAATTTCTCCCCTATCCAACAAAATAAGTGACATGAGCTCCACGCTGCCCGTTTCTGCATAATTCAAGAAGGCAATGAGCTACGTCGGGTCTTTTTAATAATTGCGGGTGGGGAAGCGAAACTAATGCGTGATAGTGAGAAGGACAGATGTCGTGTGGGAAAACTGCTTTTTTTCACTCGATCTGTCCAACGTATCACCTTATCGCCTCTAAAATGTAAATAAAACACTATAAAGAGTTTATATAATGTGTCATTTCATACCTATTTGAAGGTTTGTGTCGAATTTGAATCGGGTTTTTAGGGCGGTGCTAAAGTGATCGTCAGAAGTAAACAGCGGCTTTGAGAGTCATGATCGCTTGCAGTGACGACGCAAAAAATTACTATGTATCCCCTCTTACTCCCGTCACTGTCCATTTCTTGTTTTTAAACGATGAGAGAAGTGCTACACCTGGTGGAGAGAGATTGTAAGACAGAAATAGTTGCTTTACGCATGCTGTACGTTACGGCATGACACGTCACGATGTAATGGAAGGTCAGTTTTTTCAACTTTTCTCCAATACTATAGAGCCATTACCATGTCGATCAACGCTTGAATAGAAATGTAGTTTACACCCCAGATTTTGAAGTCAACACAGTCGCTACAGTCCCATTAGTTTTCTTTGCAGCCTCGTTTGAATGTCGCGGTTGCGCACATTTGTGCGGAATGGGGTGAGTTTACGTTAATAGCTAACATTAGCCCATGCAAGCTAGCTAGTTACTGATAGTGCAACTCATAGTAACAGTACAGATGACCAATGATCAACAATGATAGAAATTATTGTTGAAAACTAGTCTACGTTGGAACTGTTAAAATACAAGTAATAATTTGGATTCTGAACTGGAATAAATTGATTGAAGCAAGATGCTTTTTGAGGCAAACACACTCACACAGTTCAGGGTTTCTCATCTACAGCAGGAAGCGGTCTCCTGCCTGACAGAGAAAGCAGTAGATGTTCTGGTCCAGTTTGGCACCACATACCTATGCAAGTCAGGGTTCTCAACTCTGACATACTTAAAACAAGTACAGAAACAGTGTCAATGCTGAGCTTGACCTCAGTGTTACACTGTCTAAAGCAGAGCCCAGAATAGACATGCTTGTTGAAAACTTCAACCAGTCACACACCTCTCATTAGGACTGTGAGTGTGTTCTGTTATACATCTGTGTGATGTGACCAATCAGTTTATTCCAGTTCAGAATAAAACGTATGTATTTTAACTTCTACCGCCTCAGAAACCCGGATCCGGGAGCACCCCCCACCACCCCCACCAGTAAAAAAGCTGAATAGCATAGCTAGCATAGCGTCACAAGTAAATACTAGCATCTAAATATCATTCAATCACAAGTCCAAGACACCAGATGAAAGATCCACTTCTTGTGAATCCAGCAATCATTTCTGATTTGTAAAATGTTTTACAGGGAAGACACAATATGTAAATCTATTAGCTAACCACGTTAGCAAAAGACACCATTTTTCTTTGTCCACCATTTTTTCTCTCCACCAGTAGCTATCACCAATTCGGCCAAATAAAGATATTGATAGCCACTAACCAAGAAAAAACCTCATCAGATGACAGTCTGATAACATATTTATTGTATAGGATAGGTTTTGTTAGAAAAATGTGCATATTTCAGGTAGAAATCATAGTTTACAATTGCACCCACCATCACAACTCGACTAGAATAAATACAGAGAGCAACGTGTATTACCTAATTACTAATCATAAAACATTTCTTAAAAATACACAGCTCACAGCAATGGAAAGACACAGATCTTGTGAATTCAGACAATATTTCTGATTTTCTAAGTGTTTTACAGCGAAAACACAATAAATCGTTATATTAGCATACCACATGTGCAAACGTTACCCGAGCATTGATTCAAGGCAAAAAGAGCCATAGCATTATCACCACCAAAATGTATTAATTTTTTCACTAACCTTCTCAGAATTCTTCCGATGACACTCCTGTAACATCATATTACAACATACATATAGAGTTTGTTCGAAAATGTGCATATTTAGCCACAAAAAAACGTGGTTATACAATGAGAATAGTAGCAAAACTGGCCTGAAAATGTTGGGCGCCATATTGGACAGTGATCTAGTCTAATGAATAAATATTCATAAACTTGACTAAAAAATACAGGGTGGACAGCTATCGAAAGACAAATTAGTTCTTAATGCAATCGCTGAATTACATTTCTAAAATTATCCTTACTGTGCAATACCGGGTCCGCCAAAGCGAAGCTACACAAAAAAAAATGGCGATATATGCGTTTAACATTTTTCAACAGAACAGCGATTTATCATCATAAATAGTTCTTACTATGAGCTGTTCTTCCATCAGAATCTTGGGCAATGTATCCTTTCTCCGGTCTAATCGTCTTTTGGTCGAAAGATGTCCTCTTGTCCCGTCGAAATGGCCACTAACGTTCGGTATGTACAGGAAAAGTGCCCAGCTCTTGGAAGGGCGTCACAAAGAAATGCCTCAAAATCGCACTAAACGGATATAAATTGCTATAAAACGGTTTAAATTAACTACCTTATGATGTTTTTAACACCTATAACGAGTAAAAACATGACCGGCGATATATTACTGGCTAAACCAAAGCTTGGAAAGAGGCCAGTCCGACGTCCATCGTGCGTCAAGCGCAGGGGACAAAAGAAAGGTACATCCGGTCTTTGGTGTTTTATACAGGCCCTGATTGCGCAATCGACTCCATTCAAATTGTCACCACTTACTGACATCTAGAGGAAGGCGTAGGCAGTGTTTGTATCCTCATAGGATTCACAGGGACATTAAAACTGACCTGGGACCAGAGGCCAAGATTTCTGAAATCTCACTCCCTGTCAGGAAAAGTGCTGTAGAATGAGTTCTGTTCCACTCAGAGACATAATTCCAACGGTTATAGAAACTAGAGAGTGTTTTCTATCCAATAATAACAATAATATGCATATTGTACGAGCAAGAATTGAGTACTAGGCAGTTTAATTTGGAGACGAATTTATGCTAAGTCGAAACAGCACCCCCTATACTCGCAAAAGGTTAACAGCAACAGTTCCAACCTAGACTTTATTTTAACAATAATTTCTACAGTAAGATGTACAGTAGGCCAGATCATTTTTCGTCTGTACTGTTAATTAGGGTTGCACGATCAAAAAGCCTGTGTGTGTGTTCTGTTATACATCTGTGTGATGTGATCAATCTGTTTATTCCAGTTCAGAATTAAAATTATTTATTGTATTTTAACAGCAACAGTTCCAACCTAGACAGATATGTAAGAGTGTTTTTAATGGGGGAAAATAAACATATTTATATTATTTAGGCATAACGGCAATGAAATGTTCCGATATTTACGTATAGTTGCATATTTTCCTAAGCTTGGGTCCCAGGAAAATACAGAATTTCTCATTTGTGTCGCAGGCTGAAAAGGTTTATGAAACCCTGTTCTACAATGTAGAAAATAATCAAAATAAAGAAACACCCTGGAATGAGTAGGTGTGTCCAAACTTTTGACTGGTACTGTGGTAAGATTCCTAATGTATTTTTTCCTATCAATACAGTATCAGTGACTGACGTCAAAACATATAATTGGTTTACTCACTTCTGTTTTGTCATGAGTTTAGAGGATATAGAAAGTATGACAGGCATCCGGCCACATGCCAAACCAATCTTCTCTATCTTCCCTCTACAGGCACTGAGCTTTGCCCAGGCATGCAGAGTGAGTGCTGTGCAACCTTCCCTGAAACCTAACCACAACAATTACTGTCTGCACCCTTCCCAGTCCTAATCAAAATACAGACCTAGCAGAATGTACATTGTGAAATATGTACATTTCTCTCAACTTGGTTGAATGGCAATGAACTTTTCTGACCAGCTGCACAGTAGTCTCTTTTGTAAGAAAGTCACTGATGGAGTACATTTAGGGGTGTTAGTTGGTATGGGGATCATTGCCAGTGTGCTAAGTGTACGCCAGACTACATTGTACATTTATGTAGTTCAGCAGACGCTCTTATCCAGACCGATTTACAGGGGTAATTAGGGGCAAGTGCCTTGCTCAAGGGCACGTCGGCAGACTTGTCACATTGTCCCCTCGGGGATTCGAACGAGCAACCTTTTGATTACTGGCACTCTTAACTGCTAGGCTACCTCCCACCCTGGCTAGCCTGAGCCCGCTCACTAAATCCAGCCAAGCCAAGCCCAGCCTTATACAATCCAACCTTCCTTCCCTGAGACCTGGAAACATATGTTAATGCCAAGGCTTTAGCTTAGTGGACTAACGAGATCTTGTCACAGGCTGTCACAAGAATTTTCAATCCCAATGATAATAACAATCAATCAATAGCTTTGACCAATCCCCGAGGTTTGTAAGACCATGGGTTCAATAATAATTAGTCAAAGACTCAGCTTATGCAAAAGGTTAGTGCAGTTTATTCACGAGAACGTTCTGATGTCCTCCTTACGCACATACCTTCACACACAAACAAGCTGTCATCCTACGCACATACATACACACGAACAGTAGGTATCCTACGCACATACTGTATCACTACCCAGCCGACAAAAATTATGGAGTCCGTGAGAGGTACTCCCTGCCCTCTCTCAAATCTCTCAGTGGCCCCTAGCCAAGGTCGGCACCGAATTTTGCCCAGACAGTCTGTGTTTATGATACTATAAAGACATATTGTACAGATATATTGTTTTACCCTAATTCTGACTAAAACTACACACATCATTTATTATAATTTTACTGACTAAAACTACACACATCATTAATAATAATTTTATGTTTCTAATCAATTTAATACAATTATATGGTTTCAGGGTGGAATATTCTAATCATTAATTTAAACATATAAATTCCATTAACACAGGCAGACAACCTGGTTTGGTTGCATGGCTGGTTCCACCCTACACCAGCCAATGCCAATCCTACCACCGCATAGCCCAGCCTATAGCAGAGATCCCAAGGCCCTACCTATCATCTAGGGCACCTGTGCTGACAAGGGGAGGCCACTTTACCCTATTCCACTCCAGCCCTGCAGCCTAGCACAGCTCCAGCCTGGCCCCAGCCCAGTCCGTCCGCTTACAGTAGCAGTAAAACCCATTGCCCTAGCTGTCATCTTTCCCAGGCTCCTGCGCTGACGAGAGGAGGGGGCTGACCGGCTGTCTGTCACGGGGTTATTCGCAGGGTGGAGATGCTTCAGCTGATTCGCTGACACCGGCTGGCTCGCAGGGTGGCTGGAAGGCTGTGAGAGTGTTGGGGGGTTTGGTGAAGAGGTACCAGGTTTAGCCCTGCCAGCTGACAGGTAGGCAAGGGGAGGGAAGAGATACTATCAGGGTTGGCCCCAGTCACACACACGCGCGCGAGTGCGCTCACACACACAAGCACAGAGAAGTGTGTGCACACACACTTTTGGGGCATTAATTCCCAGCTGTGTGTGTATGTACTGTATGTGTGTGTGCATGCATGTGTGTGTATCAGAGAGAGAGAGAGAGAAAGAGAGAGTTATATAGTCCATGAAGGACTACACAGACGTTTATGTCAAAGTTCTGTGAAAGACAGTTTACTGAGGTCGGGTGTATTATAATGTCACCACATACAAGGTCAACAGCTTACATCAGATGGCTGCAGATAAAACACAGCCATCCATCTCCTAATGACGTAATGTCTTTGATATCAAAGGTACTATATCTCATACAATAAAAGGAATCCAAGATATCTTGTTATACCGTAGTCGCCCATAAAACTTGAGTAGGCCTCACCACATTCTTACACTGGAACACACTCACTTACTCTGTGTGTGTGTGTGTGTATGCATGTGTATGCATGCGTGTATGCATGTGTTTCTGGTAGTGCATGCGTTTGTGCCCAGCTTCATGTGCATGCACTTACATGTGTGTTTGTACATCATGCTTGTGTACGTCTGTCTGTGTGTGGGTTTGTGTGTGTGTGTGTGTGCGGTGTGTGTGTGTGTGTGTACGTCTGTCTGTGTGTGGGTGTGTGTGTGTGTGTGCAGTGTGTGTGTGTGTACGTCTGTCTGTGTGTGCGGTGTGTGTGTGTGTGTGTACGTCTGTCTGTGTGTGTGGTGTGTGTGTGTGTGTGTGTGTGTGTGTGTGTGTGTGTGTGTGTGTGTGTGTGTGTGTGTGTGTGTGTGTGTGTGTGTGGTCTGAACAGTTAAGTATCTCTACCCACTCCAATAGACATCAGTGGCCGTCTGGTTCTCTCTTCCAGCCCAGTGGTGTATACTCTTGCGTAGGGTTGAGGGTCGAGGGTCTGTGGTGTCTGGGGCTCCCAGGAGAACTGCAGGCGTGATGGTCAGGTTGCTGTTCTGGGGCTCTGATTGCACGTTTGTGAGCCGCTGATGTGTGTGTCAGTCCTGGGATCCACAAATATGAAGCTAAACTGTGTGTGTGTGTGTGTGTGTGTGTGTGTGTGCGCGTCTGTTTGTGTGTGTGTGTGTGTGTGTGTGAGAAAGAGTGTGTTTTGTGCATGTGCGTTAATGCTCGCTCTTGTGTGTGTGTGTGTGTGCGTATGTGTGTGTCTGTGGTCCCAGCGCAGTTCCACTGTTGACATTGGCCATTTGAGTCAGGTCTGCCCAGGCGCCAAGGCCAACCCGACCCTCTCATGTGGTGCTATGGGTATGGGTCTTAGACAAACAGGGTCGTTTTACAAAGGCTCTGGACTGACATGGATCCACTGGCTTCTAAGTAAAGTTTTGGTCATTTAACAAAAATTCTTATTCAAAGCTACTTACAGTCAATGCATGTACTACAGTCCTGAGTGGCACAATGGATACTATTGTTGTATTCTCGTTAAGTAACGTGTGTCTTTTGATAGTATTTGCGTCATTTTTTGCATCTTCAAAGTAACATGCGTTCTCTTTTCTCATTCCTTTATTCGGTGAACATAAAATAGATAAGCAACGGACACAAAATGCATCGACATTGCAGTTACAAAAAAGCTTTCCGTCAATCTCTCCAAATACCACGCCGTTCAACATTGTTTGTTTGTCCTTTTTCGCATGGCACTTCACATGAAGAAACTGTCAGTTATTCTGAAAGATCTTCACTCACTATCATCTTCTCTGCTTTTAACCTTAGACCCCAATTATCCTCTGGAGAGTTTCTCGATTGCACATTAACTAAATGGCAATTGACTTTCTCTGGGTTTGTATATTAATAGAGGCCTAATACTGGCATCCTGACACTGCAAAAGAGATAGGGTTCAAACATTTAGTGCGCTGCTAATTTGACCCCGGGGCGCCTCGACGCAATCAGATCGGTGGCGAAGCACTTAGCCTATTGCAATGGATTAATGATGGCCATTTAAAACAATTTGGTTCCCAATCAGTTTAACTTTGGAGGGTAAATCTAATATGATAATTTAGCTCGTGTCGACAAGAGGCAGCCTAGCGGGGAGGACTCCATCTGATACCATTACAGACACTTATTTGCGTCTTGCTGTCATGTCAGGGCACCTACCTTCATCCCCCTCCATTACTATTTCCATAATATGCCCCCCCCCCTTTGCCCTGACATGACAGCAAGGCGCAAATAAGTGTCTGTAATGGTATCAGATGGAGTTCTGTGGAGGACGGAGGGTATTAATGTGCTCAGAAGGAAGGAAGGGAAGGCCCCACGGGACTCTTATTGCGTCTGTAGAAAATCAGTTACACAGTGGCGACAATAGGCTCTTAATTGATTCATTTAATTAGACGGAGACGGAGCTGGAGCGGGCGGCGGAGGCAGCGGAGGCCCTGTCAGCTCATAACGTAGAGGTTGTTCTCGCCTTCTTCGGAACGATGCTTTGCGGTACTTACCATGCCCCTGTTTTGCCATGCAGTCACCCTCCTCTCTTATCCTGTCATTAGATGGACCCCCAACAACAACGGACCCACAACAACAACCACTTCACAAGTCAACCAGTGGAAATGTTACCCTCTTGGCTTGGGCAGACCCAACCCACCTCTTACACCCCACCCCTTGTCCTCTATACCCTAGAACTTCACCGGTGTAAATCTTCTAAGGAGACTGAGAGGTGTCTATCGGACTCCGCGATCAAGATGCGATTCCAACGACTTCCTTCTCAGTGAATGGGGGGGATGCAGATGTCGGCCTGGCCCTTCAGTGAAGCAGAACAATAGCCTCAAAGGCTCCTTCCACACAATAGATCCCCTTTTCTCACTCCGCCGGAGATGTCTCTCTTTTTCTCCCATTGATGCAGGCTACTCTTATTTTCAAATGTCTTTTTACTGTTGTTTTATTTCTTTACTTACCTACACACACACACACACACACACACACACACACACACACACACACACACACACACACACACACACACACACACACACACACACACACACACACACACACACACACACACACACACACATACAGTGGGGCAAAAAAGTATTTAGTCAGCCACCAATTGTGCAAGTTCTCCCACTTAAAAATATGAGAGAGGCCTGTAATTTTCATCATAGGTACACTTCAACTATGACAGACAAAATGGGACAAAAAAATACAGAAAATCACATTGTAGGATTTTTAATGAATTTATTTGCAAATTATGGTGGAAAATAAGTATTTGGTCACCTACAAACAAGCAAGATTTCTGGCTCTCACAGACCTGTAACTTCTTCTTTAAGAGGCTCCTCTGTCCTCCACTCATTACCTGTATTAATGGCACCTGTTTGAACTTGTTATCAGTATAAAAGACACCTGTCCACAACCTCAAACAGTCACACTCCAAACTCCACTATGGCCAAGACCAAAGAGCTGTCAAAGGACACCAGAAACAAAATTGTAGACCTGCACCAGGCTGGGAAGACTGAATCTGCAATAGGTAAGCAGCTTGGTTTGAAGAAATCAACTGTGGGAGCAATTATTAGGAAATGGAAGACATACAAGACCACTGATAATCTCCCTCGATCTGGGGCTCCACGCAAGATCTCACCCCGTGGGGTCAAAATGATCACAAGAACGGTGAGCAAAAATCCCAGAACCACACGGGGGACCTAGTGAATGACCTGCAGAGAGCTGGGACCAAAGTAACAAAGCCTACCATCAGTAACACACTACGCCGCCAGGGACTCAAATCCTGCAGTGCCAGACGTGTCCCCCTGCTTAAGCCAGTACATGTCCAGGCCCGTCTGAAGTTTGCTAGAGAGCATTTGGATGATCCAGAAGAAGATTGGGAGAATGTCAGATGGTCAGATGAAACCAAAATATAACTTTTTGGTAAAAACTCAACTCGTCGTGTTTGGAGGACAAAGAATGCTGAGTTGCATCCAAAGAACACCATACCTACTGTGAAGCATGGGGGTGGAAACATCATGCTTTGGGGCTGTTTTTCTGCAAAGGGACCAGGACGACTGATCCGTGTAAAGGAAAGAATGAATGGGGCCATGTATCGTGAGATTTTGAGTGAAAACCTCCTTCCATCAGCAAGGGCATTGAAGATGAAACGTGGCTGGGTCTTTCAGCATGACAATGATCCCAAACACACCGCCCGGGCAACGAAGGAGTGGCTTCGTAAGAAGCATTTCAAGGTCCTGGAGTGGCCTAGCCAGTCTCCAGATCTCAACCCCATAGAAAATCTTTGGAGGGAGTTGAAAGTCCATGTTGCCCAGCAACAGCCCCAAAACATCACTGCTCTAGAGGAGATCTGCATGGAGGAATGGGCCAAAATACCAGCAACAGTGTGTGAAAACCTTGTGAAGACTTACAGAAAACGTTTGACCTCTGTCATTGCCAACAAAGGGTATATAACAAAGTATTGAGATAAACTTTTGTTATTGACCAAATACTTATTTTCCACCATAATTTGCAAATAAATTCATAAAAAATCCTACAATGTGATTTTCTGTATTTTTTTGTCTCATTTTGTCTGTCATAGTTGAAGTGTACCTATGATGAAAATTACAGGCCTCTCTCATATTTTTAAGTGGGAGAACTTGCACAATTGGTGGCTGACTAAATACTTTTTTGCCCCACTGTACCTTGTTTTCGCACTATTGGTTAGGGCCTGTAAGTAAGCATTTCATTGTATATACCTGTTGTATTCGGCGCACTTTGATTTGGGGAAACCCAATGAGACTTTCTCTCTGTCTCTTGCTCTCTGTCTTTCTCTTGCTCTCTCTCTTTCATTCCGTTTCTATCTCTGCTCCTCTCTCTTTTGTATGATGATGCTGGAATTAAGTTATCTCTGTCTCTATCTCTCTTTTTCTCTCTCCCTTGAATATTCCATCATAAGGATATTGTACAAAAAATATTGGTTTAAAACTTTTTACTGCAGTGGGCTAAATCAGTGTCACACAGAGAAATTCTTGATAGTCTTAAACAAAATTACTTTGAAACAAAAAGTATACACCTCACACACATGGTTATGCGCTTAAAAAGAAGACACCTGTACCATGTCAGACAAACTATTTTTTGTTTGCATCCCATTATTACACTTTATATACATCACAGAAGACTGAAATATAAAATATCTGTTTAACCTAGAAACATCAGATTTCCATAGTACATTATTTTTTTTAAATCTTTACTAAATATGAAATTATGTGAAATATTTATAACATTCCACCCAAGAGGCCAAAGAGGGTGTTTTTGGTAATTTACTGCAGGAAACAGCTACTAAAAGTCAATAACTGTTAATAAAAAAATTATGGGTAACACTTTACATTAAGTTGCCTCTATTACTATGTAACTGCACAGTTATAACTGTATAATTAAAAAGCAACAATAAAATATCAGTAACAAGGCTATATACAGGTAGATATAGGTAGATGTAAAGTGACTATGAACAATAATGGTGTCGAAGGAGATGGCCGCCGTTTTACGATCGCGTAACCAATTGTGCTATTGTGTATGTTTTTTTAACTTATTTTGTACTTAATTTTTCTGCCCCCGTGTCTCATGAACGAAAAGAGCTTCTTGATATCAGGGCAGCGATTACCGTACTGGAAGAATTCTTCTTCTTCAATGAGTCGGATGGGAAGGATTTACAAGGCCCTAATCCCCGTCATTCGCAGGAGGAAATGACGGAGGTAGCGTGGACGCCGGTCCGGGTGCCTTGTAAGGATCCGTCGCCGAGAGGGTAATCTGCCTTTACCATCGGTCCGATTAGCCAACTTACAATCAATCAATAAATCAATAAAATCAATAAAATAGAACTACGAGCATGTGTATCCTACCAACGGGACATTAGAAACGGTAATGTCTTTTGTTTCACTGAGTCGTGGCTGAATGACGACATGATTAACATACAGCTGGCGGGTTTTAAGCTTTTTAGGCAGGATAGAACAGTGGCCTCTGGTAAGACAAGGGACGGCGGCCTATGCATATTTGTAAACAACAGCTGGTGCAGGAAATCTAAGAAAGTCTTGAGGTTTTGCTCGCCTGAGGTAGAGTATCTCATAATAAGCTGTAGACCACACTATTTACCAAGAGTTTCCATATTTTTCGTAGCTGTCTATATAGCACCGCAGACCGATGCTGGCACTAAGACCGTACTCAATGAGCTGTATACGGCCATAAGCAAACAATACAAAACGTTCATCCAGTGGCGGCACTCCTAGTGGCCGGAGACTTTAATGTAGGGAAACTCAAATCAGTTTTACCTAATTTCTATCAGCATGTTAAATGTGCAACCAGAGGGAAAAAACTCTAGAACACCTTTACTCCACACACAGAGACGCGTACAAAGCTCTGCCTCGACCTCCATTTGGCAAATCTGACCATAATTCTATCCTCCTGATTCCTGCTTACAAGCAAAAACTAAAGCAGGAAGCACCAGTGACTCGCTCAATAAGAAAGTGGTCAGATGAAGCAAATGCTAAGCTACACATCTGTTTTGCAAGCACAGACTGGAATATGTTCCAGGATTCTTCTGATGGCATTGAGGACCACACCACATCAGTCACTGGCTTCATCCATAAGTGCATCGATGATGTCGTCTCCACAGTGACCGTATGTACATACCCCAACCAGAAGCCATGGATTACAGGCAACATCCGCACTGAGCTAAAGGGTAGAGCTGCTGCTTTCAAGTAGCGGGACTCTAACCCAGAAGCCTATAAGAAATCCCGCTATGCCCTCTGATGAACCATCAAACAGGCAAAGCCTCAATACAGGACTAAATTGAATCGTACTACACCGGCTCCGACGGTTGTCGGATGTGGCAGTGCTTGCAAATTATTAAAGACTACAAAGGGAAGCACAGCTGCGAGTTGCCCAGTGACACGAATCTACCAGACGAGCTAAATTACGTCTATGCTTGCTTAACACTGAAACATGCATGAGAGCATAAGCTGTCCGGACGACTGTGTGATTATGCTCTCTGTTGCCGATGTGAGGCTGCAGAGCCAGAAGGATTACCAGGACGTGTACTCCGAGCATAAGCTGACCAACTGGCAAGTGTCTTCACTCACATTTTCAAACTGTCCCTGACTGAGTCTGTAATACCAACATGTTTCAAGCAGACCACCATAGTCCCTGTGCCCAAAAACACTAAGGTAACCTGCCTAAATGACTACCGACCCGTAGCACTCACGTCTGTAGCCATGAAGTGCTTTGAAAGGATGGTCATTGCTCACATCAACATCATTATCCCAGAAAGCCTAGACCGACTCCAATTTCCATACTGCCCCAACAGATCCACAGATGATGCAATCTCTATTACACTCCACACTGCCCTATCCCACCTGGACAAAAAGAACACCTATGTGAGAATACTGGTAGAAATTAGGTAAAACGGATTTAAGTTTCCCTACATTAAAGTCCCCAGGCCACATGGAGAGCCGACTCTGGATTAGCATTTTCTTGTTTGCTTATGGCCTTATACAGCTCGTTGAGTACGGTCTTAGTGCCAGCATCGGTTTGTGGTGGTAAATAGACAACCATGAAAAATATACATGAAAACTCTCTTGGTAAATTATGTGGTCTACAGCTTATCATGAGATACTCTACCTCAGGCAAGCAAAACCTTGAGACTTCCTTAATATTAGATTTCGTTATTGAAAAATAGACACAGACCACCACCCCTTGTCTTACCGTAGGCAATTGTTCTATCTTGTGCATGGAAAACCCAGCCAGCTCTATGTTATCCATGTCATCGTTCAACCACGACTCAGTGAAACATAAGATATTACAGTTTTACTGTTCCGTTGGTAGGATATTCTTGATTGGAGCTCATCCAGTTTGGTATCCAATGATTGCACGTTGGCTAACAGGACTGAGGTTACAGGAGGATTACCTTTTCGCTGTCGGATCCTTACAAGGCACACGACCTACGTCCCTGATATCTCTGTCTCTTCTTCATGCGAATGATGGGGATTTGGGCCTTGTCTGTTGTCTGTAGTAAATCCTTCCAAAATGTAACTAATGGTTTGTAATTACACGTTTGAAAGTCACCTGTGAATTACAAATCAAATCAAATGTTTTGTCACATTTGCCAAACACAACAGGTGTAGACATTACTGTGAAATGGCTTACTTACAAGCACTTAACCAACCATGCAGTTTTAAGAAAATAGAGTTAAGAAATTATTTATAAAATAAACTAAAGTAGAAAATAAAGATCTAGTAAAAAATAAAGTAGTAACACAAAATAATAATAACGAGGGTATATACAAGGGGTACCGGTACCGAGTCAATGTGTGGGCGTACTTACCAAGTTATCACCATGTTAATAAAGATCGGACAATTGTTACAATTGTGCAATAACTGATAGCGCTATAAGTGTTACTATGTAATTACATGGTAATAAAGTTATGTAACTACTAAGTTTTTACTACAGTTATTGTACTGGGTGCGTGCTGGTGGCAGGGAAGTCAGGCGCAGGAGAGTGAACTTGGTATAAACGGAGCAGTTTAATAAAAATTCAAAAACTCCGGAAACCAACATATACAAAATAAAATAAGAGGGTGCCAAACCCGTCGCACACCAGAACATAACTAGCACCAATACATACAACAAACAATCACCGACAAGGACATGAGGGGAAACAGAGGGTTAAATACACAACATGTTATTGATGGGATTGGAACCAGATGTGATGGAAGACAAGACAAAACAAATGGAAAATGAAAAATGGATCAGTGATGGCTAGAAGGTCGGTGACGTCGACCGCCGAACACCGCCCGAACAAGGAGAGGGACCGACTTCGGCGGAAGTCGTGACAGTTATTATGCCGTAGTTATTACATAGTAGGTGGGGCAACTTAATGTAAAGTGTTGCCATTAAAGGTTTATTTATTAATTGGCTTATCATTTTTAATAGGATTTTTTTAATCACTGGTGGTGGGGGGCTATGGATTTGGATATGTGTGCGTGCACGCATGGGCCAGCGCACGTGTTTGTGTGTGTGTACGTGCATGCTTGTATGTGTGTTTTTGTGCAGGTGAGTATTATACTGCTTGGGTGTGTGTATCGGCATGTGTATTGCCACAAAAAGCCCCTGGCTCTCGTGGATGTGCAGATTTAAATATGCAAGGGCCCTGCCACCCACCGTGTGTTTGGCAGTTTCTCTCCAAGGAATAGGAATAATTTCCAGGAGCCTTCCAACTCTTCCCCGACTGCACGGCATTACCGTGGTATTCCCAGGCCCAGGAGCGAGCTGCCGTAGACCAAATGAGGAACGGTCACCCGGCACTGCCACCCAGGCCTCATAGAATTCATGTTTAATGGATAAATTAATACCTAATGAGGGAGGAAGCTGTCATTAAATGCCCATCTGCGTTCAACATCACTGAGGGAAGTGCTGAACAATGTTGAATGCTGCTTGTTCATCTTATGTTTTAATGTTAATGTTGTGTTTTTTAATTGTATTTAATTGTGCTAACAACACAGGTTTTGAAATGTTGTCCTAATGAACTAAGTGCTTGTACTAAGTACAGTGTATATGTGTTTTTGTTAACCAGTACCTGCGAAAAGTTCGCTTTTTTTTTTACAGATGTGCACTACCCTTCAATAATATGTTTTAAGCCAAATAACATGTTCAGTGTCTTTTACATTTGATTGAAATTAATGTCACACCCTGATTTGTTTCACTTGTCTTGTGCTTGTCTCCACCCCCCACCAGGTGTCTCCTATTTTCCCAATTATCCCCAGTGTATTTATACCTGTTTCTGTTTGTCTGTTGCCAGTTCGTCTTGTTATGTCAGGTCTTACCAGTGCTTTTCCCGTTTCTCCAGTTCTTGTTTTCTAGTCTTCCCGGTTCCAACCTTTCTGCTTGCCCTGAGCCTGCCTGCCATTCTGTCCCTTTTTGACTCTGCCTTGGATTATAGATCTCTGCCTGCCCCTTTTGTTATAATAAATATTCTGAGAACCGAACCATCCGCCTCCTGTGTCTGCATCTGGGTCATATTCTGAGTTGTGATAATTAAAGCTTTTTTGAAATTGAACATTAGTTACAGATACAAGATATCAATGGAGAAAGTTTGATATGGCTTTGTCCGAATAGTATTGATTTCTCCTCAGTGAGTCTGTGGGAGAATACCTTTTTATTTTTTCAGTTGTAATTGATTTGAAGCTGGTGGAAAAAACCGAGGTTCATCCTTATTTAGCCTAATGAGCACGGCATTTAACACTTCCTGATGTTCATAAGGCTAAATGGCTAATGGAATCCATCTCCCATTGACATCAATGCAGCCGTGCTAATATTTGGCATAGCTGGTTTAGCTATTGACTGTGGCCCAGCAGTTGCTCTTAGATGAAAGAGCTCAAAACTCAGGCATTTCCGTTCATTCTGCTCCAACAAACACACACACACACACACACACACACACACACACACACACACACACACACACACACACACACACACACACACACACACACACACACACACACACACACACACACACACACACACAGTCAATATTAAGGAATACCCACCTTCAAGATTTAAAGAACTAATTGTACTAAAATAGTTCTTCGCTCAGAGAGAAGTGAGAACATATTGAAAAGACTGAATTGTCTTCTAACGTTTCCAATTTATAAACACTCTACAGCGATCTTGTATTTCAGCATCAACCCTTGTCCTTGACAACATTGTGATGTCACTGGATCCTGCTGCATTATTATAGATTAATTGATTGATTGATTAATTGATTGATTGATTGATTGGAGCGATTAGTTGCCCTTAGCCAGTGGGAGGTATATTATATTCCAGGGAGGACAAAACTCATTGAAAGGTAAGAGAGATGTTATCTCAAAGTGTGCATTTTATCCAGGGAAAGGTTATAGAGAGGATTATATGAATGGGATTTTAATACCATCAAATGCTCTTATCTCTCGTTTTTTAAGTCCTGGAGCTAAACTACAGTGGAGGTTTCACTGATAACCTGCGAAGTCATTTCTACTTACTCAGCTAAAAATCATATTCCTAAAAAATAAAACAGACTATTTATGATGTGTTTCCATGTGGATTTCTTTGTTTGGTTGCATCATTGAAATGTTTCATCTGACCAGAATGCTTATGCATGAAACAGGGTTATCGGTCAGAATCTCTCTCTTCCTCTCTCTCTTTCGCTCTCCCTCCCACTTTATCTTTCCTCCTGTTTGTAGTAGTAAGTAGTATTCTCCTGTGTGGCTGTGGAAGGCAGAATTTCCTGTCGCTAGCGTGGCCAACATACGGTTCCGCACTGGCCACTATTGACCCCCTCTCTAGGCACAGGCATTGGATCAAAGGGCGATCGGGAATCACTCCACCCCTACTAAGAATATCACATTGCCTCCAGGTTAAAGGTTAATAGGCTTCATCTCTGGCCACTACATTATTTCCTCTCTGAAACAGACCTCTGATTGGTCAATGGGCTGACTTGTCATTGGTCAACAGTCAATTCCACTTCCTAATGATTTTATGACTCTAAGTAGTATTTAGACTGCAAATAGTATTTTTTTGCTAAATAGTGTGTATAGTAAATAACTTGTTGGTTGTTTTTAGATTGATGTAATGGATTTGTATTCATTTTCTTTAATATCCAAGGACATTGAGAATAGACACATTAGGAGTCAAAGACTGTTCTGGAATAATATAGGGACTCAGAGATAATGTAGACTCACGAGGGGGCCTCAGAATTAGCAAGAGCCCAGCAGGCCTCCCCACACACTCACTGTAGCACCTAGTGGCCGGTTTCCACGTCATCTCCCAACCAACATCCTCAGACATGGATGTTCGTAGAATCCTGACTTGTTTCACGGGAGACCTGCCTGTATAGCTCACAGTGACTGATTTATATCACAGAGGGCAGCACAGTTTTGTACAGACACACACACACACACACACACACACACACACACACACACACACACACACACACACACACACACACACACACACACACACACACATTTGGCGGTCTGTGCCATTTAAGACGAGGGAGGATGATAGATTTCTTTATGAACATGACCTTATTTCTATCACAGCATATTGGATGACTGTCATTCATATTCCATTCACCCAGTTCAATGTAACATCGGTAGGTTTAGGCTACTTCATGATACTCAAATTTTCCTCGTACCCATCATGAGGTTGCTATATCCTAGCCTATGAATGAAAGTTCACAAAGTAGGTGCACAGGTGCGAGAGAATTTTGAGTAATCAAGGTGACAGACAGTGACACATTCAACACCGCCTTGCACACTCGTGCCTGCATCTAGCTGATCTAGGGTGTAATCATTAGTCCAACAGTTGCAAACGAGAGTTTATGTTGGACAAATGCAGGTATGTTTATCCCCGTTTTATTCTGTTTGCATCACATGCAAACACAGTTCACTTTCATACCAGACACATACAAACAGCTTGTTGTATATACATTGAACAAAAATATAAACGCAAAATGCAACAATTTCAATTTTTTTACTGAATTACAGTTCATATAAGGAAATCAGTCAATTTAAATAAATAAATTGGGCCCTAATCGATTTCACATGACTGGGCAGGGTCGCAGCCATGGGTGAGCATGGGAGGGCATAGGCCCACCCACTTGGGAGCCAAGCCAGGCCAATCACAAAAAGGCTTTATTACAGACATAAATACTTCTCAGGTTCATCAACTGTCCAGATGGCTGGTCTCATACAATCCCATAGTTGAAGAAGCCGGATGTGGAGGTCCTGGGCTGGCGTGGTTACACGTGGTCTGCGGTTATGAGGCCAGTTGGACGTACTGCCAAATTCTCTGTAAGGCAGCTTACAGTAGAGAAATTAGCATTAAATTCTCTGGCAACAGAGACATTCCTACAGTCAGCATGCCAATTGCATGCTCCCTCAAAACATGAGACATTTGTGGCATTGTGTTAGGTTACAAAACTGCACAGTTTAGAGTGACCTTTTATTGTCCCCAGCACAAGGTGCACCTGTGTAATGATCATGCTTCTTGATATGCCACACCTGTCAGGTGGATGGATTATCTTGGCAAAGGAGAAATGTTCACTAACAGATGTAAACAAATTTTGTGCACAAAAATTGAGGGAAATACGCTTTTGCGTATGGAACATTTCTGGGAACTTTTATTTCAGCTAATGAAACACACTTTACATGTTGGTTTATATTTTTGTTCAGTGTATAATTTCCTTTTTGCATTTCGCACTCAACCTCTTCTCACCTTGTCTTTTGCCTTGTGAACTTTCCAAGCCAAACTTTCATATCTTGACTGCTAACCGCTACACACAGCCTACATCGTTGTCATAGTCAACATATAGTAGCTGCTAGAACTTACGTAAACACGCTACATTTACATTTACATTTAAGTCATTTAGCAGACGCTCTTATCCAGAGCGACTTACAGTCATGCAGTACAGTATAGTCAGCAGCAATCAGTTTAGAATTTACACCAGTGGGCCCCGGTGGCAATAAATTAATAAAACCAAAAGCTTACCTTGACGTGGAAGAGTTCCAGTGTTGAATAGCCATAGCCAGCTAGCTAACATAGCATCCCTCTCTGTTTGAGCCGAGTGTTTAAGTAAGCTAAACTAGCCAGGTGCATTCGATGCTAGGTAAGTAAGTGAAAGCGAAAAAAAAAATATATATATATATATATATATATACGCTCTCTCTCTCTCTCGCTTCTCCATAATTTAGGAGGAAATGTATTTGTACAAAGTTGTTCAACTATTGTCTTTATCGCTCTTTGAGTCAACTACTCACCACATTTTATGCACTGCAGTGCTAGGTAGCTGTAGCTTATACATTTAGTACTATATTCATTCTCTGATCCTTTGATTGGGTGGAAAACATGTCATTTCATGCTGCAAGAGCTCTGATAGGTTGGAGGATGTCCTCCGGAAGTTGTCATAATTACAGCGTAAGTCTATGGAAGGGGGTGAGAACCATGAGCCTCCTAGGTTTTGTATTGAAGTTAGTATACCCAGAGGAGGACAGAAGCTAGCTGTCCTCCAACTACACCATGGTGCTACCATACAGAGTGCCGCTGATGCTACTGTAGACCTTCATTACAAAACAGTGTGTTTTAATCAATTATTTGGTTACATGTAAATATATATGTTATCATTTTGTCTGAAAAGGATAACTTTTTTTAATGTTTCACTATTTACATTTTTATGAAATTCACTGAGGAGGATGGTCCTCCCCTTCCTCCTCTAAGGAGCCTCCACTGTCACAAACACACACACACACACACACACACACACACACACACACACACACACACACACACACACACACACACACACACACACACACACACACACACACACACACACACACACACACACACACACACACACACCATTGCACCAATGTTGTCCCAAATCCCCTAATGACAAAATATTCAAGTTAATTGACATGATAGAAGACATTAGTATTTTTTTTAAATCCACGACACAAATTTGGACAAATTTGGACAAAACACGATTTCGCAGGTGCTATTTTTCAGAATTTGGCCCACAGACTTGCCTGAAACTGTCTGAAAGTTTCCGTTTAGAAGGGTGGAGAAATACATCTTCCCCCAGAACTTCATCGAGCATCTGACTAAATTATGATTTTAGTTCTGGGTGTCCGAGAATACTTGCTAACATGCCTAAACCTGTCAAACTTGCTTGTAAAATACCTGACGTTTTCCGATTCAGAGAATAGTTTGTTACATTATTTTTCTACAAATGAATGCCTAATCTAGATCTGCTGCCTGTATCTGCATCATAAGCATATCGACCAGACCACATTCTCGGACAAATCCTTATTATTAAACATCTGAAAATGGTACAGATCAAATGATTCTGAATCTGAGTCATAATATACTATGCTACAGCTATTTTTCCAGACAAGTGTGGTCTATCAATATCAATGCATTGACTTTACCTTGCATTATTCGATTTATTTGTCAGGGACAATTCATATTGCTGTAATCAACGTGTCTGTAAAGGCGGCAGATTTAGCTCATGTGAGATATGGCTGCATGTAGTCCCTCAGCAGGTCGCCAAAAACATTTTAAGATAATTGAATAATACGGTCATGAAGTAGACCCTTTTATCTAAAGTGACCTAAAAACCTGTCAGCATTGATAGATACACGTATTCAGTATATGTGTCCCATGTGGGAATTGAACACATAGACCTGATGTTGCCAGCATCATGCTCAGTCTAACCCGCTAATCCTTTGGAACCAATTGAAATCAATGGCAGCATGCAAAGGAGCACGTAAAATGGAACAGGGTATTTTACATAGCATTACATTTGAAGTGCTGCAGTACATTTAGAGCCAGATGAACACCCTGACATGGCTACGTCCCAAATACAAATCCTATTGGCAGCAGAGACACACATGTGTGTTTATGTGTTAAGCATGCAATGCTACATCTATTACTTTCCCTCCAAGTATACTTAGCCAATTAGGCTCTAGTTGAATCTTAGAGAAATTTCAGGGATTATTTTTTATTGCACATGGGGTCACGTTGCGAGCTCAATAAGCTGAGCGTGTAGCCACAGACCCACAGGGCATCGATTTATTTTTAATGGAAGATGTCACACGTTTCATTTTGTACATTTCAGGAAGAGCTCGATAAGGTAAATGCGTTTTGACTTTAACAAGAGCCAGTTAGCTATTTCTGTGTTTTATTATTATTATTTCCCCTTGTTTTTCTAGTCACTGAGGCATGTGCATATATTGTGAGGGCGTTAGCATACCTCAGCGTTGTAGTACTCAGTCGGGTCTCGAGATCACATATTGAGTGCCTCGGTGTCGGATACATTTGTACGACCAGCTGAGACCAGAGGAGTATAATTATCAGCTTCCATTCAGTCAGCGCATAAAACTGCTTTGCCAGGCCAGAAATATACACTATTTTAATGAAAAGAAAATATCTTAACAGCCTTATCTATAATAGACATGTTTGCGCAGTGGTGAACCCTTACGAAAAAAGATTGCAGTCGGAGTGCAGGATAACTGCAGAACACTGTAGCATAACTGTAGTTAGAATGTAGTTTAAACTGCAATTATTCTGCAATCACAAATGTTTTCTCAGGGTAGGGCCTTGTGACAAGTTTGTGATTCAGAAAGGACAGCAGCCGTTATACCAGCACACTCATGTAGGAGAGTGAACTTTTTGTTAAACACAAAGGGCCAGTGGTGTAGTGGAGGGTATACGCAGGTATAAATCGCATACCCACTTTTATTTCAATGGGTATTGCGTATGCTCACTTCTTAATCCCTACTGATGCATATCAAAGTAGTGTAGTGGAGTTATACGACTTATCAATTATCTAGTCTCATGCGCAAAGTAGCATACACAATCGCAAAGCAGGTGAAATACATTCACATCCGTGCTGCATACATCACCTAGTTGGAATATCATCTGCAGGCAGCAAGAGTGTACAGCTCTCAGCTAGTTTTGGTATGGAGCAGCTCACAGAATAATGACATACGTAGCCGGTAGGGTAGAAAATACGTTTCAACTTATGAAGATCTACCACTAAATGCTAACTTAGGCAACAATGAGTATGCAAACCAGGTATTGAAAAAGTTTAGTCTGAAGTGTTGGTTAGTAGACAATTTGTGAAGCGCAATTGTCATCAGGTGCTGTTTGCATCAGGGACGTAGACATGGATGGGCCTGGGTGGACACAGGCCCGCCCACTTTGGAGCTGGCACCTGACATGCCCACCCAATCAGATTGATGTGGTTTAAGCATTGTTGTGGACTTAGACCATCACATTTTTGTGTTTATTTCTCTTTTTTTTAATTGTTGATTTTGAGATTGAAAAAATATATTTTCTACACAGGGTATCTTTCCTTAGCTGGGTGGGCTGTTTGGCAAAATTAGAGTATACCAACTTCTCCAGGCACGACTACATCACTGGATAGGGCTAATGGAAAGACAGCAGTCACACACAGCATGATGTTAAAGCACCACTACACCACTGCATAGGGCCGATGGAGAGACAGCAGTCACACACAGCATGATGTTAAAGCACCACTACACCACTGCAGAGGGCTGATGGAAAGACAGCAGTCACACACAACATGATGTTAAAGGACCACTACACCCCTGCATAGGGCTGATGGAAAGACAGCAGTCACACACAGCATGATGTTAAAGGACCACTAAACCACTGCATAGGGCCGATGGAAAGACAGCAGTCACACACAGCATGATGTTAAAGCACTGTGGCATAGGACTGATGGAAAGACAGCAGTCACACACAGCATGATGTTCAATCACCACTACACCACTGCATAGGGCTGATGGAAAGACAGCAGTCACACACAGCATGATGTTCAATCACCACTACACCACTGCATAGGGCTGATGGAAAGACAGCAGTCACACACAGCATGATGTTAAAGGACCACTACACCACTGCATAGGGCCGATGGAAAGACAGCAGTCACACACAGCATGATGTTAAAGCACTGTGGCATAGGACTGATGGAAAGACAGCAGTCACACACAGCATGATGTTAAAGCACCACTACACCACTGGATAGGGCTGATGGAAAGACAGCAGTCACACACAGCATGATGTTAAAGCACCACTACACCACTGCATAGGGCCAATGGAAAGACAGCAGTCACACACAGCATGATGTTAAAGCACCGCTGCTTAGGACTGATGGACAGACAGCAGTCACACACAGCATGATGTTAAAGGACCACTACACCCCTGCATAGGGCTGATGGAAACACAGCAGTCACACACAGCATGATGTTAAAGCACCACTACACCACTGCAGAGGGCAGATGGAAAGAAAGCAGTCACACACAGCATGATGTTAAAGAACCACTACACCACTGCATAGGGCTGATGGAGAGACAGCAGTCACACATAACATGATGTTAAAGCACCATTACACCACTGCATAGGGCCGATGGAGAGACAGCAATCATACACAGCATGACGTTAAAGAACCACTACACCACTACATAGGGCTGATGGAAGGACAGCAGTCACACACAACATGATGTTAAAGCACCACTACACCACTGCATAGGGCTGACGGAAAGACAGCAGTCACACACAGCATGATGTTAAATCACCACTACACCACTGCATAGGGCTGACGGAAAGACAGCAGTCACACACAGCATGATGTTAAATCACCACTACACCACTGCATAGGGCTGATGGAAAGACAGCAGTCACACACAGCATGATGTTAAAGCACCACTACACCACTGCATAGGGCCGATGGAGAGACAGCAGTCACACACAACATGATGTTAAATCACCACTACACCACTGCATAGGGCTGATGGAAAGACAGCAGTCACACACAGCATGATGATAAATCACCACTACACCCCTGCATAGGGCTGATGGAAACACAGCAGTCACACACAGCATGATGTTAAAGCACCACTACACCACTGCAGAGGGCAGATGGAAAGAAAGCAGTCACACACAGCATGATGTTAAAGAACCACTACACCACTACATAGGGCTGATGGAAGGACAGCAGTCACACATAACATGATGTTAAAGCACCACTACACCACTGCATAGGGCCGATGGAGAGACAGCAATCATACACAGCATGATGTTAAAGAACCACTACACCACTACATAGGGCTGATGGAAGGACAGCAGTCACACACAACATGATGTTAAAGCACCACTACACCACTGCATAGGGCTGATGGAAAGACAGCAGTCACACACAGCATGATGTTAAAGCACCACTACACCACTGCAGAGGGCAGATGGAAAGAAAGCAGTCACACACAGCATGATGTTAAAGAACCACTACACCACTACATAGGGCTGATGGAAGGACAGCAGTCACACACAACATGATGTTAAAGCACCATTACACCACTGCATAGGGCCGATGGAGAGACAGCAATCATACACAGCATGATGTTAAAGAACCACTACACCACTACATAGGGCTGATGGAAGGACAGCAGTCACACACAACATGATGTTAAAGCACCACTACACCACTGCATAGGGCTGACGGAAAGACAGCAGTCACACACAGCATGATGTTAAATCACCACTACACCACTGCATAGGGCTGATGGAAAGACAGCAGTCACACACAGCATGATGTTAAAGCACCACTTCACCACTGCATAGGGCCAATGAAAAGACAGCAGTCACACACAGCATGATGTTAAAGCTCCAAAACACCACTGCATAGGGCCAATGAAAAGACAGCAGTCACACACAGCATGATGTTAAAGGACCACTACACCACTGCATAGGGCCGATGGAAACACAGCAGTCACACACACCATGTTGTTACAGCACCACTCCACCACTGCATAGGGCTAATGGAAAGACAGCGGTCACACACATCATGATGTTAAAGGACCACTACACCACTGCATAGGGCCGATGGAAAGACAGCAGTCACACACAGCATGATGTTAAAGCACCGCTGCATAGGACTGATGGAAAGACAGCAGTCACACACAGCATGATGTTAAAGCACCACTAAACCACTGCATAGGGCCGATGGAAAGACAGCAGTCACACACAGCATGATGTTAAAGCACCACTACACCACTGCATAGGGCCGATGGAGAGACAGCAGTCACACACAGCATGATGTTAAAGAACCACTACACCACTGCATAGGGCTGATGGAAAGACAGCAGTCACAATTAACATGATGTTAAAGGACCACTACACCCCTGCATAGGGCTGATGGAAAGACAGCAGTCACACACAGCATGATGTTAAAGCACCACTACACCACTGCATAGGGCTGATGGAAAGACAGCAGTCACACACAGCATGATGTTAAAGAACCACTACACCACTGCATAGGGCCGATGGAGAGACAGCAGTCACACACAGCATGATGTTAAAGCACCACTACACCACTGCAGAGGGCTGATGGAAAGACAGCAGTCACAATTAACATGATGTTAAAGGACCACTACACCCCTGCATAGGGCTGATGGAAAGACAGCAGTCACACACAGCATGATGTTAAAGCACCACTACACCACTGCATAGGGCTGATGGAAAGACAGCAGTCACACACAGCATGATGTTAAAGGACCACTAAACCACTGCATAGGGCCGATGGAAAGACAGCAGTCACACACAGCATGATGTTAAAGCACCACTTCACAACTGCATAGGGCCAATGAAAAGACAGCAGTCACACACAGCATGATGTTAAAGCACCACTACACCACTGGATAGGGCTGATGGAAAGACAGCAGTCACACACAGCATGATGTTAAAGGACCACTACACCCCTGCATAGGGCTGATGGAAAGACAGCAGTCACACACAGCATGATGTTAAAGCACCACTACACCACTGGATAGTTCTGATGGAGAGACAGCAGTCACACACAGCATGATGTTAAAGCTCCACTACACCACTGCATAGGGCCAATGAAAAGACAGCAGTCACACACAGCATGATGTTAAAGAACCACTACACCACTGCATAGGGCCGATGGAAACACAGCAGTCACACACAGCATGTTGTTACAGCACCACTACACCACTGCATAGGGCTGATGGAAAGACAGCGGTCACACACTTCATGATGTTAAAGGACCACTACACCACTGCATAGGGCCGATGGAAAGACAGCAGTCACACACAGCATGATGTTAAAGCACCGCTGCATTGGACTGATGGAAAGACAGCAGTCACACACAGCATGATGATAAAACACCACTACACCACTGCATAGGGCCGATGGAAAGACAGCAGTCACACACAGCATGATGTTAAAGCACCACTACACCACTGCATAGGGCTGATGGAAAGACAGCAGTCACACACAGCATGATGTTAAAGGACCACTACACCACTGCATAGGGCTGATGGAAAGACAGCAGTCACACACAGCATGATGTTAAAGGACCACTACACCACTGGATAGGTCTGATGGAAAGACAGCAGTCACACACACCATGGTGTTAAAGGACCGCTACACTACTGGATAGGGCTGATGGAGAGACAATTCCTCGTGCAGCAAAGCACCCCCGCAACATGATTCTGCCACCCCCGTGCTTCATGGTTGGGATGGTGTTCTTTGTCTTGCAAGCCTCCCCCTTTTTCCTCCAAACATAACGATGGTCATTATAGCCAAACAGTTCTATTTCTGTTTCATCAGACCAGAGGACATTTCTCCAAAAAGTATAATCTTTGTCCCCATGTGCAGTTGCAAACCGTAGTCTGGATTTTTATGGCGGTTTTGGAGCAGTGGCTTCTTCCTTGCTGAGCGGGCCTTTCAGGTTATGTCGATAGAGGACTCGTTTTACTGTGGATATAGATACTTTTGTACCTGTTTCCTCCAGCATCTTCACAAGGTCCTTTGCTGTTGTTTTGGGATTGATTGGCACTTTTCGCACCAAAGTAAGCTCATCTCTAGGAGACAGAATGCGTACCCTTCCTCTGCGGTATGACGTCTGTGTGGTCCCATGGTGTTTATACTTGCATACTATTTTTTGTACAGATGAACATGGTACCTTCAGGCACTTGGAAATTGCTCCCAAGGATGAACCAGACTTGTGGAGGTCTACAATTTTTTTCTATTGTCTTGGCTGATTTCTTTTGATTTTCCCATGATATCAAGCAAAGAGCCACTGAGTTTTAAGGTAGGCCTTGAAATACATCCACAGGTATACATCCAATTGACTCAAATGATGTCAGTTAGCCTATCAGAAGCTTCTAAAGCCGTGACATAATTTTCTGGAATTTTCCAAGCTGTTTAAAGGCACAGTCAACTTAATGTATGTAAACTTCTGACCCACTGAAATTGTGATACAGTGAATTATAAGTGAAATAATCTGTCTGTAAACAATGTTGTTTGAACATTTACTTGTGTCATGTATACAGTAGATGTCCTAACCGACTTGTCAAAACTATAGTTTGTTAACAAGAAATTTGTGGAGTGGTTGAAAAACGAGTTTTACTGACTCCAACCTAACTGTATGAAAACTTCTGACTTCAACTGTATGTAGCAAGCTAAAATGGAGCCAAAAGTTAGCTAGATGTCATGCCATTGGAGGAGTGGGGGAGTGACTGACTTTTTACCCTCATGTCGTTTTTCGTTGGCTATACACAACTGGAGATGCAGGTGTTATTTGGTTAGCTAGCAATGACTTGAACAACTGTTATCCAGTTAGCATATCTCTTGTGTTTGCAATTTAAATCTGGCTATCTACTCTGATTTCAGACCACTCTAGTCTGCGTGTGCCAGAATGCAGAACAAGTGATGAATTTACAAACGTGTAACACCCACTGATATGACCGGTGTCAGTAAATGTAGGAAAGTAAAGGAATTCTTAGTCAATAATGCTATAGACAACAAGTAAACAGCCTATCCAGCTCTGCTTCGGCGAGTAAGTGGTTCAGAGTGAGGTGTTCTCTCATTTGTGTCTGGAAGTAGGTAGCTATCAAGCTATCCAACTTTAGCAAGTTAGCTTGGGTGCTTGGTTGGGAAAAGCATGCATTGGCAGGCAACCTGCAAAAGGACGAGGAGGCTACAATTCCCCATTGTTAATCAGATCAATTTTGATGGCCAACTAGCTGAAAAAGTTTGAGAGGGTATATCTAAGGTTCCTTCATTCGATTTTAGTTTGTCTTGCTCTGGCTAGCATTAGTTGTTGATCTGGTTGTTGTTGATGTGCATAACAGATGGAGAGAGAGTCTAACTTTTCATGGTTGTTTGATTAATAGGACTGTAAAGTTCCCAAATGTAAGAGGACTACCGTTATCACGTCTCAGGATAGGACCCAGATGCAGACACAGGAGGCGGATAGTGCAGTTCTCAGATGATTTATTGTAAACACGGGGCAGGCAAAGGGCAGGTCGAGGACAGGCATGGGTTCGTGATCAGGTCAGAGTCAAGCAGGTACAGGACAGCAGGCAGGCTCGGGGTCAGGGCAGGCAGAGGTTTGTAGTTTGGTCAGAGTCAAGCAGGTACAGGACAGCAGGCAGGCTCGGGGTCAGGGCAGGCAGAGGTTTGTAGTTTGGTCAGAGTCAAGCAGGTACAGGACGGCAGGCAAGCTCATTGTCAGGGCAGGCAGAATAGTCAGAACCGGGAAAACTAGGAAACAGAAATTGAGAAAAAGGAAGACAGGAAAGCACGCTGGTAAGACCTGACAAGACAAGACGAACTGGCAACAGACAAACAGAGAACACAGGTATAAATGCACCAGTGATAATGGGGAAGATGGGCGACACCTAGAGGGGGGTGGAGACAACCACAAAGACAGGTGAAACAGATCAGGGTGTGACACCCGTGGTGTTTGCATATTTGCAGAAATCCAATCAGGTGTATTTTGTGGCTTTTGGTGAATGGGTTCTTATGATCTAAAGTCGCAATGTTGCAACTTCCTGTAAACAGACAGTCCAGTTCAAAGTGGATGTGGAAAATGGCTTGTTTGTATAAAGGCCTACTCTGATTGGTTATAGCGCACCGGCCTGTGTAGACTCCAGTACTGGACAAGACAGAAGTTTTTATTCGGTTTTATTTTCTGCAGAGTCTATTAATTGTCTGCACAGCCCCTTTCCCACTCTATGTTGCTATAGAATTTTCACAAATGCCTTAATAATACAACATTGTAAGAATTTATAAAAACTAGAAAATTACCATACCTAAGTGATTGCTTGTCAGAAAATGTTTAAAAAATTGTCATATTCTTCCTGGTGGTGAAAATGAATGGATTTTAATAAGATTTCATGTTACTAAATGCTGTCAGTGCCATCTTAAATGCAACAATGTTTCACAGATGGCGAACAACAGCAAGCGCACTGCAATAAAAAAAACACAGTTCCACTCACCAGATGATCATTTGAAACTGAACTTCTTGTTGAAAGTTAATCTTGAAAAGGAAGACACTAAGAAATTAGCAAAAACGTCCTCTTTGATACCACCTAATGCAGCCATTGAAAAATAGCCGATAACAAAAGTTATCTCGCTAGACCGAGGGAAAACTACTGCTCGCTAATGCCCAGTGACCTGTTGGCCTGCAAGAAAGCAGAAGTTTCCATAACATTTCATAAAAACGGTCCCACCCCTTAAGTCAAAATGTGATTGGTTGATTACACTGTCAATCCAAAATTTTGCCCTATTACAGTTGAAAGGCAGATGCCTTTATCTAGATTCTTATGGCCTAGGCAATGGCTGACTTAGCTACTGTTGAAGTCGAAAGATTTCATACAGTTAGGTTGGAGTCATTAAAACTCGTTTTTCAACCACTCCACAAATTTCTTGTTAAACAAACTATAGTTTTTTCAAGTTGGTTAGGAAATCTACTGTATGCATGACACAAGTAATTTTTCCAACAATTGTTTACAGACAGATTATTTTACGTATGATTCACTGTATCACAATTCCAGTGGGTCAGATGTTTACATACATTAAGTTGACTGTGCCTTTAAACAGCGTGGGAAATTCCAGAAAATTATGTCATGGCTTTATAAGCTTCTGATAGGCTAATTGACATCATTTGAGTCAATTGGATGTGTACCTGTGAATGTATTTCAACGCCTACCTTCAAACTCAGTGCCTCTTTGCTTGACATCATGGGAAAAGCAAAAGAAATCAGCCAAGATCTCAGAAAAAAAATTGTAGACCTCCACAAGTCTGGTCCATCCTTGGGAGCAATTTCCAAACGTCTGGAGGTACCATGTTCATCTGTACAAACAATAGTATGCAAGTATAAACACCATGGGACCATGCAGCTGTCATACCGCTCAGGAAGGAGACGCATTCTGTCTCCTAGAGATGATCTTACTTTGGTGCGAAAGTGCAAATCAATCCCAGAACAACATCAAAGGACCCTTAGAAGATGCTGGAGGAAACAGGTACAAAGTATCTATATCCACAGTAAAACGAGTCCTATATCGACATAACCTCAAAGGCCGCTCAGCAAGGAAGAAGCCACTGCTCCAAACCTCCATAAAAAAGCCAGACTACGGTTTGCAACTGCACATGGGGACAAAGATCATACTTTTTGGAGAAATGTCCTCTGGTCTGATGAAACAGAAATAGAACTGTTTGGCTATAATGACCATCATTATGTTTGGAGGAAAAAGGGGGATGCTTGCAAGACAAAGAACACCATCCCAACCATGAAGCACAGGGGTGGCAGCATCATGTTGTGTGGGTGCTTTGCTGCACGAGGGACTGGTGCACTTCACAAAATAGATGGCATCATGAGGTAGGAAAATTGTGTGGATATATTGAAGCAACATCTCAAGACATCAGTCAGGAAGTTAAAGCTTGGTCGCAAATGGGTCTTCCAAATGGACAATGACCCCAAGCATACTTCCAAAGTTGTGGCAAAATGGCTTAAGGACAACAAAGTTAAGGTATTGGAGTGGCCATCACAAAGCCCTGACCTCAATCCGATAGAAAACTTGTGTGCAGAACTGAAAAAGCGTGTGTGAGCAAGGAGGCCTACAAACCTGATTCAGTTACACCAGCTCTGTCAGGAGGAATGGGCCAAAATTCACCCAACTTATAGTGGGAAGCTTGTGGAAGGCTACCCGAAATGTTTGACCCAATTAAACAATTTAAAGGCAATGCTACCAAATACTAATTGAGTGCATGTTAACTTCTGACCCACTGGGAATGTGATGAAAGAAATAAGAGCTGAAATAAATCATTCTCTCTACTATTATTCTGACATTTCAAATTCTTAAAATAAAGTGGTGATCCTAACTGACCTAAAACAGGGAAATTTTACGAAGATTAAATGTCAGGAATTGTGAAAACTGAGTTTATATGTATTAGGCTAAGGTGTACGTAAACTTCCGCCTTCAACTGTATCTCCCCAGCAAAGAAACCGGCAAAGAACATTCCTGGTTGCATATTTTTTTCCTCTTCAGTGTTAACCCTTTATTTTCTAACAAAAACCGAAGAAATTAAATCAGAACGTCATTGAAAATAATAATAATTATTATTATTGTATTATTATAATTATTTTTTCATAAATCCTTAGCCCTTCTCTGAAGGCGTAGAAGGCCCATTGTTCCCCACGGTGTTTGGGTTAGTAATCATTTGTAGTGGCTCTATTTTCCCTCAGCATGCATTTTTCACTCTTCAGAATGTTTAAAGAACCCATATTTTGTTCTGAAATATGAACTCAGAAATACCGGACATGTTGGTGGTTATTATGGTGGTGATTTGACAAAATTACAATCATGGTCATTTTTCTGGTCTCGGTCTCGACTCGGTTTGCCCCTCCCACCCCCGGTCTTGGTACTGAATCGGTCGTTAGGTGGTCTTTAACACAACACTGACATTCTTACTGTCAATCGACATGATTTACTACTTCAACCTCTATTGTACTACTGCTTCCAAACTAAAGATACAATTAGCGTAACTTGTTTGTGTAGTGACATCATCACCTGCTGATTGATTGATTGCTCTCTTGGTCCATTCATAGCCCGTGAGGGCATTGTGAGGTTGCGACCTTGAGAGGATAGAGGAAATGGCGACGATAAGCAGGGGTCATCCTTGTGGAGATTTCACTGTATAATCACCATTGAGTCACCTGCAACAACCCCACTGTCCACTCAACTGGTCACTCTACCCCACCTATAATAAACACAGTTTTAACCATTATTTCACCCGCTAAGTCATTGAAAACTAGTTTTCTTTTACAAAAGCAACCTGGTTGGTCAGAAGGTGAACTGTTAAAAGAAAAGGTGACACTGCAATTAAGAAACTGTACATCACTTTGAAATGATCAGACAACATGGCCACCTCTACATCCCCCGCCTCCATCCCTCTCCCCTACACCCTCCAACTCGCAGGACAACAGAGGCATGCCCAGGAGGACAATAAAGCATTGTCAGTTTCCAGGCAAAAATAGAGACAAAGTGAAGAGGAAATAATTAGTTCGCAACAGGACACACGGCTCGCCGAGGATAACCCGGCCTTCAAACGACAGGCCTTGGTTTGGCCGGAGTGAGTATCGGAATAGTTTAGAAGTGGGCGCACTTCAAAAGGCCTCCTCAGAGGCAGTTTTTTTGCAAATTGAGTCGTTTTTTCCTGCTATTCTTGTTGGCTTGAGTTTTGGGTTGCTATAAGTAGCCTGCATCCTGTCCCCTCTGTGGTCTCAGGTGGATAGGTTTTGTTTTTGTAGCTGGGGCCAAAGCTTAAATAGTTCACTGTGAGCTTCCAGATGCTTCTGTTTGGCAGGTCTGATTGGCATCTTAGCAACGCGCTAGTCTATCACTCCACCGAAGTGGACGCAACTCAACGGGACAGGATATAGGGCTCTCTTTCTGCCTTTTTGTCGGAGGCTCGCCTAGGAAAACATTTTAGTGTGGAATTGAAAGACGCAAGGCATGAATTCCAATAGCTGTGGAGCCACCTGTGGTCACATGTAGTTCATCTTTTTCACCTTTATTTATTCACTATATTTCACAAGTCATGTTAGGGTCTGTTTTGTTCACGCTTTCTGACTAGCACACCAACATGCCATTTTCCCAAAAAAACTTTCTGTTTATTTAAACAGAACAGGCCTATCGATGTATGCACCAAATTAACTATGTAGGCCTCTGTACTAACTGTGATGTATACCAAAGTGAGAGCTGTAAAGAAACAATTGTTTTGTATGTTATATTTGTATATATAAGATGTTTTATTACATTGAGAATCTTACAGTGGGTCGGCAGTGATATAAATATAATCCTTCTGTCCTAAGTATAACAATCAACAATCAGAGTTTGAGGGTATTAAAAATAGGAACATTCATTTTAGCCAATAAATGATGTGAAGACATAGGCAGCTGTTGCATTTGGATGTGGCATTTTATGCAAATTCTACAATTATATTATTAAATAGGCTATGTGTCAGTACAAGGTATGGTTGGGAAATTATGATGTCATTTATTTGTATTTTTGTGCTCCGTCACCTAAAAAAATAGCACTGCACCAGTGGCCCTGCCACTTTTTTTTGCACAAAAAAAAAATCGGACTGATCTAAATTGCTAGTTGGGTCATGGGTTCGGGTGGCTTTCCGATGAGTTGGGTCTGAATGGGAACTGAATCGGATTGATATAAAAGGATGTTAAAAGAAAGTGCTCGGGAACAAAAAACATGGCCTAGTTGGAGACAGACTTAAGTGTGGGCCAGCAGGCGTCAAGCAAGGTGAGGCTTGACACCTGATTTCAATGCACCAGTAAACGTCACAGTATCCCCCCCTCACTCCAAGATAAACACAGGTTACCAGTGCCCTCAATCTGCTACTTAAGACCCTATAGCTGCCTGCCTTTGCCGTCTGTCTCCTCACCTGTTCCTATCCCTCTCCCTTAGATTTTGTGTTGTTTCTATCTTATTGAAAACGCCCTCCATATTTATCAGTGGTGGTCTGGTCTGGTGGTTTGGACCTGGCCCTCCCACTCCAGTCAAAGGGACACATGGCCTACTGTTAGGCCGCCACGCCTAATTGCCGTGGGGTTACCCAACAAGGGTGAGCAGGGGTGGTTGAAAGGGGCCACTTAGTTCAGTAAATTACCTTTTGCGGTACTGTAATTACCTGCTTCTTAGGGGGCAGTTTGTGTGGTCACCTGTCGGAGGCCGGAACCAGA